>NC_056730.1:1131038982-1131211214 GCF_019279795.1 Protopterus annectens
CATCTGGGAGTGCTGTGTTCAGTAATCTCAGTAGCGCGTTCTGTAAATGCGTAATGCTGTAGTGTGATAAGGTAGTTAGGTCTGTGTTCAAATCCCAATCCTGCCATGTGTGTGTGTATGTGTATGTGAGTTTCCCGCTGCATGACAACAGTACATTGCTTTTACACTATTCACTCTCCATAGAATCCGTACGGTGTCTTTGCCTTTGATGCTGATGCCAGCAAGCTAGACGTATGCCTGTGTGAATGCTGTGATCTTGTAATTACGGTAGCATGTTCTGTATATGCGTAATGCTGTAGTGCGATAAGGTAGTTAGGTCTGTGTTCTGATCCCAACCCTGCCAAGTGTGTGTGTGTGTGTGTGTGTGTGTGTGTGTGTGTGTGTGTGTGTGTGTGTGTGTGTGTGTGTGCGTGTGTGTGTGTATATATATATATATATATATATATATATATATATATATATATATATGTAATGTAGATAGATATGTATGTCGATATTAGCACTATTGAATGTGCTGCATTATTTGTACGTGATCACCTTTGATGTATGTAAATCTGCTATGGCTCTGTGATAGTGCACATACTGTGAGCTGTAGTGATCCTGGGTTATAGTTGTGTAGTGACCAGTTATTCTGTTGCTGGGTATTACAAGGGACATTGAAAACAATGATAGTACAGCACCTTTAAATGGTCGTGTGTACATCTCAGCAACAGTCAGCAGTGGTTATTACTTTGGAGGATGAGTATGGCTCATATAACTATGTATTAACTGACAATACTATGCAAATCAGGTTAACATTACTGACTCCCGTTTATCCACAGGTTGTGTTACAGATCCCAAGAATGTATGTGTATACATTGACAGGTGCAGGACTGGAATATTGTTGAATGCATGGAGGGGTGTCCATGGCCAATAATGGTGATCTGTACAGCCTGGCAGGTGCGGTCTGTGACTGTCCCACAACCTCCTGTATATGGCTGACACATGCTGAAACTGTGTACATGCAGACACACACGCATGAAACAAACAGCTAGGGCTAACACATACCCACACACATTGCATCAACATTGGGCCATGCAAACACTGTTGTCCCTCACACACACACATACTTACATGTTGATTGGATGGCTCAATGACAGGCACTGGAAAAGAAACACCATACCCTGTGCATATGATGACACCTGTGCCACCACCTGTAATGTGTAACAGTGATGCAGGAACAGACTAACATGGTGCTGATGCACAGGGTGGCTTTATAGCACTGTATTAATGTTAAAATGTTGTTAACACAAAGTGTGATATCCTTCTAGGTGTATGTAAGCAGGCATGATGCATTGCAGCTATGACCATCAATGTAGTATAGTTTACAGCACTGTTAATTCTGCAGATTTATTATCCATCCATGTGCCATTTGACTGACGTGTGTAGTATTGGCAGCATGTGTTTCAGAGTGTGCAGTGCATGTGTGATGTGTGTAGTACAGATTTATACATGCTTACAAACGCGTACACTGGCTTACACGACATTACACGGGCTTCAACATTCTTACCCTAGCTTACTCGTTCTTCAACGCGTGCACACGGGCTGACGTGTGCACACATGCTTACTCGGGCTTACAGGCGCGCACAGGCGCGAACACACTATAAGCAGGTTAGCAAGAAACATCAGTGATATCCATGGCGTACACCGTCAGTTTCCTGACTTCACCTAGGATAAATCATAACACACCTCTTCCACTGATGAGTAACTAACAGCAAACATGTGACACACTGCTCCGATAGGATTACAGTGTTTTATACATACACACTCATGATGTCACCTATCTTCTACTCTGATAGTCCCCTTAACCTACTCTTACACTGTAGTGGCTTGGCCCATATGGCATGACAAATTGTGATTCACTATCCTCAGCCTCAATTGCATCGGATTGCCTACTAATGCTTGGTTACATCTCTGACAGAGCGCTTCCACACATAGCAACCAGTACTCAGTAGCCATGCTGTTTTCAGCTTGCCATTCACCTGCATGGCGAACTAACTTTTAACTAAAATTACAATTTCTATGTATATTTTAAATATTTTTCTTGTTTTAAAAGTGCAGCGCGTTAACACGCCGCTGCGCTACGCTTACACAATGGACATCGGGGGAGGACAAATAGAGTTTTATTGATTTCCAGTGGAAAAATATGCCACTGGCCTTACATTTGGCCATTGGCATGCTTCTTCGACTAAATTCATCCTTTATTTGCAGCTGACATTGCTCCGTTTAGCTACTTGCAGAATGTAACTCGGTTAACATCTGAGTACATTTCTGCACATAACTCTACTCTTGCATGGACAGCTTACTGTTTCATGTATCGCAGATTTACATTATTTGCATAGCTTTCACCTACAAATGGGGTAATTTGCATATCCTAACATTGTCCGTGCAACGTTCGTTTTAGGGGCTGTCTTACACGCCCCTACAGGATATTGCTGAATAGCTCGGCAGACATCTTGCCTTGCTCTACTCTTACTCTACTCGTACACGCCGGCCAAGGCTCCATGACTCCTGGCCTAAGCTTTGCTGTGTGCTAATTTGTCTATTTGTGGAGTATGCATGGCTGTAGGTATGTTTTGACCTGCTATGTCTGATATTTCTACAGAGCAGCTCCCACTTACATCATTTGTAAAGGTGACAGCCCTATAGGTACTATATATACAGCTGTGACATTTGACAAGTCAACACATACCTGTGGTCAATACTAAACTGACTACTTCAGCGCTTTTCATACCTTCAGATTTTTCTTGAAGTAGTATAGTCGATAATACTGTTTCCTATAGCATGTATCTGTTTCTGATACAAGATATATCATTTTATTACACCAATACACACATGAAGAAATCACAGGCCAGATGCCATTACATTCCTTTTGCAGGACACACCCGCCCAGAGTGTTGTGTTCCTCACAAAAGGCAACAGGTGCTAATCAAAACATATTATGCTATCATCTACCTTATGTGTTCACCGGTATTTGAGCTTTCCTTCAGTGGCAGAACTCACATGCGAGTGTGGGAGACTGAACACTGTATCGGGGACACTGCATAACACCCTGTGGGACACATTTATTTTGTTTCTATTAACCTTCCACATTGACTATCACAGGACATAAGTATTCATTCACATTTATCGAGGTACATGCTTTTGACTTATACATGTTTTGTCATTTGTCATCATGTCTTTCTTCACACCTGTCCACCTGATTTCACTAGTTCTGTGCATTTATTTAGGACAGGGTTACCTTCATACCTCTCAACTGTACACATTTTGGGTAAATGTCATGAACTTAGACTTATAATGTTATTCCTTTTTCATAATATTGTGCCTTTCTGGTAAATTAGTGGCAAGTCATTAAGGATTGTGAGGTTAGATAATAATGACAGACATTAGTATTTTATAATTAATAACCCTCAAAACATTCATACTAATGAATTATCCATTATTCTATCAACGTTCTAACTTTGTCAGAGGAATATTTAAAATAGTCCCTATTTGTACTTATTTTAATATGCCTTTGTCCAGGTGTCTTATTCTGAAAGGTTGAGAGGTATGGTTACCATCTTATTAAGACGCATGTACGTCCATGATAATCACATGACACTGATATAAGTCCCTACGTCTTCCCCCAATGGATTACACAATATCCAGTAGATGGGTTCTTTAATTTTGGAAAGTATAGGCGTGTGCTATACTCACATAGGAATATTAATCACTCCCATGGGGCGGACCTACTAAATCTGTGCCAGCCAACACCTGGGAACCTAGGCCCATTATTGCATACCCATGATTCCCATACATGACACCCCTCCACAGTAGTCATAAGACATATTTAATGTGAGCGATAATAAAGTATGAAGACACTTCTAAGCACTATCCTCTCTCTGCGTATCGGGACATATGTCATACATTCTGTCAACCCATGTGTTATTACCCTTGCACAAGCTACTGTTGCATGTACAGCTATATTGTAGCTGCGGATGTGACTTTCTTTGCTTCGATCATTACAGGACGGTGCCTGTAGTGGACCAATTTTTGGGGTCCTGCAAAGGACACCTATATCCATGTTTAAAGAGTAGAACTTGCAGATTTGGCACACTGGTACTTTCCGGGAAATGGTTTGGAAAGCAGCAGTGTATTTACCTTTATTGCATGTCTGTATGTCTATCCATAATAGCTATGACGTAACCTATTTATGTACATGTGTTATATCTACAAGGACATATGTTTATATGTTTGTTATGTATATATCAATTAATGTATTGTGTGTGTGTGTATATATATATATATATATATATATATATATGTCTGTACATTCTTTATTTCATATATTTATTTAGTTTATAAGTCTGTGGATATATATCTATACACAAATATATATATCCATATATAGATATATAAATAAACGTGTAGAAAACAACATTCGTTTGCTATGCTGTGAGCGGATTACACACGCGCAGGCGCACTTGCATATCCTTATTGTGGGTTACATATGTTTACTAAGACTTTGTGCTTACGTGGGCTTTATTAATTGTGACGGTACCAGTAAAATATCTGTAATCTGGTTAACGGACATATGCAAAACACGCGTTCACCTTTACATATTTAAATGTCTTTACAGCACAGACGCATTCATTACACTTTAAACTTATATGTGCTGTAGTCGTAGTTGACCTGGGACTGCATTCCGTTGGCGGATGCTGTAACCACTATACTATTGGTGTTCTGACTCATTTATATGCATACCCATAGTACATAGCTACATTAACATACATCACCGCTTCACTTACAACACAGGCATCCATTCTCCTGTTGGGAAAAATGCGGTACTACATATTACACATTCCCAATTCCCTACTGCTCTGGACCCAAGCTGCATATTTAATCACTCCAAGGATATGCAGAACTCCAAGGCTTATAGTCCTGGCACATAGAAGTCTTTGATTGTCAGGGTGTTCATGTGGTGATCTGGGTTTAGGATTGTCCGCCTGGTGAACGGAACTGCCCTGACTGAGTTCAAATGTCAGACAAAGCACATGGACAGAATTTGTCCATTTTTCGGCACCTGTCTGCAGCTTTTTATGTTGGCAATACATAATATGGATGGGGGTGGTTACAATACATAATCCATGGTGAGGGGTATTCCTATTCGCATTTGACTATTTCCTGTATGCATTCATACGAGGATTATTATTTTGGACATGAATTAACTACTGGTATGCAGTAGTACAGTAAACAAATGTGAAGGTTTGTTACTGTAAATATACGGACCTCTGTAATACACTGTTGTTTTCTGGCAAATCAATAGCTAATCATTAAAGACTGAAGTCAGAACATGATGACAGACAGTTGAGTTTCAGACTTCATACTCTTCAGGTAATTAATGCCAATGTACAAACTGTTATTCTATCAACGTTCTAAGTTTCGAAGAGCAATCTTTACAAATTGTCCCTACTTTTGGCCCTTTGTCCCACTTTTATTCACGGTTTTGTCCAGATATCTTGCTCTCAGAGGTTGACAGGTATGGTTGGTCACACCTACACACACATTAAGTGTCCCTCACACAGTAGATCAGGGTTATCCTGTTTACGTCAATGCCTTCATCACCCTTATACCATTTGCCACTATGCAAATGTGTGCAATATATTCTCCGGCTTATTTGTGTTGGGACACGTGCGTCACGGGCAAGTGTTTGATCCTGGGTAGTAGGTTATGCAAGACCACTTAGGGCTGGACAGTGTCTTGCACCTCTAATGCACATTCCAACTTCTGTCCAGATATCTACAGGACTGGACTTCATGTCTTCCGTTCTAATATTTACACAGGTTACGTATCCCATGAGGGATATCCAAAAATTGGACCGATCTACAACAAGAGGAATACCGAACATCTTTTTGGAGTTACGAAAATGTGATGAGGTCGTGTGCAGTCCTGCAACCGCCTAGGGTGACACTACCTACTACATATGCGTAGTGGTCACTATGTGTAGCTATGACTGCACCAAACCAGTAGGCTAAGTACGGCTGGATTTGGTGGACATTCAGGTACGGGAGCGGGTTGTGTGATGTGGAGGGGATGCTGGGTAGTCCATTATGCATCCAGGTGTGTTGCATTTCTTATGGCCAGTTCCATCCAGGTGTGTTACATTTCTTATGGCCAGTTCCATCAGGACCAATCTGTAGGTATGTGCCGGTGACATATCTATACATTTGTATCGCACATTTCAATATTCATCTGTTTGTGGGATTGTGTTCTACAGTATGGCCTGTCTGCTTGTATTGCAGCTGTTTATACATGTGTTTGTGTTTCTTTCAGCTTCACCCGCTGCTCCCTTATACACCTCCGGTTCATCTATTCTGCATACGACACAGTATCGCCTTGGAGGATTGTACCATTACCCATCCACCCCACACACACACAGATTCCTCACACCCCATACATCACTGCTTTGGTTGTTGGCCCATGACACGGCCAGAGTAACACATGGAATACCCTACATGTGTCTGGTACCTGTATGGTTGTGTGGACTACCCTGCCATGTTTGCTTTCCACATGCTATACCTCACACACATAGCTACACGCCCATACTTAACTTTCATTACATGGTTGGTATACCCGGGTACTACCCGTTCAACTGTGACACATCCTGACAAGTTCGGCTTGTACCGCTGACTTCCGGATTTTGGCAGCCTGTTGTACTCATTGGTAGGATGCCACCTTTTCCTATGTCCAGGATGGGATATATTCTGTACACATATCCAACTGTAGTGGACAACACTTCCCCACAGTCAACGGTAGGGTTGCCACCTTTTCAATTCGCCAAAGTGGGACAAATTTGGTACAGACATCACATTTTACAGGCCGACGCATACCCACGGTCAGTACACAGGATAGAACTTAGAATTCTTGCCTATATAAAAGCTTATTCTTGTAGCAGTTTAGTTGCTTATTCAGTTTCTTATAACATTTATGTAATTTAGATACAGAAAAACTGTTTAATGCAACTATTACATAACGTATAGGGAATAATTTTGTCCTATAATCTCAGGACATTTGCCATTTCTACAGGTTTTTGTCAGGACACAACTGCCCAAAGAGGGACTGTCACTCGCAAAGTGGGACATGTGGTAATCCTAGTCAACGGTACAGATAATACTGTTCCTTTCAGCCTATATGTGTCCTTACTGTTGTAGCTGTTTATTTGCTCCTTCTGTTTCGTTTACATGCTTATTCTATTTCCTATCACATTTGGTATGTGAAATACGGACATACCTTTTGTATGTGACTATTACATGCCTTGTGGATATGATTTGGACATATGGTCGCTAGATATCTACATTTCTAGTGTATTTTGTTATGGACACATCTGCCCAGCTGTGTACCCTCCCTCACATTATGGGTCAGCTGGTGACCCTCACCATTGGGCTGGACGTAGCTACTAGCGGCTCGCTAACATATGATGTGTTTCACTTCCACATGGTATGGCTATCTACACTATGTTGGAATACGGCCACACGGTCTTCCATGTCATTTGTTTGCGGGACTGGGACCTGTTATTCCCTACTGTGCATTTGTGTTTGCTTCTTCACTTTGTGTTCGCAGGTACTTTCTTGCATGCTTTGCATACATTTCAGTATCCATGGACACTGATGTGATTACTATCTTGCGACTTGTTATATGCCAGCATTTTAGGTTGCACATCGACAGCTGCCATTTCCACAAACCCCCCTAGAAGTATCCCTCAGGGAGTGCTGTGTTGAGTAATCTCGGCAGCATTCTGTAAATGCGTAATGCTGTAGTGTGATAAGGTAGTTAGGTGTATGTTCGACTCCCAGCCCTGCCAAGTGTGTGTGTGTATGTGTGTGTGTGTGTGTGTGTTTCCAGCTGGTTGGGAACATGGTAATGCTTTTAGACGCCTCACACCACATACATTCCCTATTGGCGTCTTTGCCTTTGCGGATGATGTCACCCACCTAGAAGTATGCCTCTGGGAGTGCTGTGTTGAGTAATCTCGGTAGCGCGTTCTGTAAATGCGTATAGCTGTAGTGTGATAAGGTAGTTAGGTGTATGTTCGACTCCCAGCCCTGCCAAGTGTGTGCCTCTGTGTCTGTGTGTGTGTGTGTGTGTATATTTCCAGCTGCCTGGGGACACAGTAATGCTTTTAGACGCCTCACACCACATACATTCCCTATCGGCGTCTTTGCCTTTGCGGATGATGTCGCCCACCTAGAAGTATCTCTCAGGGAGTGCTGTGTTGAGTAATCTCGGTAGCGCATTCTGTAAATGTGTACTGCTGTAGTGTGATAAGGTAGTTAGGTGTATGTTCAACTCCCAGCCCTGCCAAGTGTGTGCCTCTGTGTGTGTGTGTGTGTGTGTGTGTGTGTGTGTGTGTGTGTGTGTGTGTGTGTGTGTGTATTTCCAGCTGCCTGGGGACACAGTAATGCTTTTAGACTCCTTACACCACATACATTCCCTATCGGTGTCTTTGCCTTTGCGGATGATGTCACCCACCTAGAAGTATCCCTCAGGGAGTGCTGTGTTGAGTAATCTCGGTAGCGCATTCTGTAAATGTGTACTGCTGTAGTGTGATAAGGTAGTTAGGTGTATGTTCAACTCCCAGCCCTGCCAAGTGTGTGTGTGTGTGTGTGTGTGTGTGTGTGTGTGTGTGTGTGTGTGTTTCCAGCTGCCTGCGGACACAGTAATGCTTTTAGATGCCTCACACCATATACATTCCCTATCGGCGTCTTTGCCTTTGCGGATGATGTCACCCACCTAGAAGTATGCCTATGGCAGTGCTGTGCTCAGTAATCTCGGTAGCTCATTCTGTAAATGCGTAATGCTGTACTGTGATAAGGTAGTTAGGTGTATGTTTGACTCCCAGCCATGCCAAGTGTGTGTGTCTGTGTGTGTGTGTGTGTGTGTTTCCAGCTGCTTGGGGACACAGTAATGCTTTTAGATGCCTCACACCACATACGTTCCCTATCGGCGTCTTTGCCTTTGCAGATGATGTCACCCACCTAGAAGTATGCCTCTGGGAGTGCTGTGTTGAGTAATCTCGTAGCGTTCTGTAAATGTAATGCTGTAGTGTGATAAGGTAGTTAAGTGTATGTTTGACTCCCAGCCTTGCCAAGTGTGTGCTTGTGGGTGTGTTTCCAGCTGCCTGGGGACATGGTAATGCTTTTAGACACCTCACACCACATACATTCCCTATCGGCGTCTTTGCCTTTGCGGATGATGTCACCCACCTAGAAGTATGCCTCTGGGAGTGCTGTGTTCAGTAATCTCGGTAGCGCGTTCTGTAAATGCATAATGCTGTAGTGTGATACGGTAGTTAGGTGTATGTTCGACTCCCAGCCCTGCCAAGTGTGTGTGTGTGTGTGTGTGTGTGTGTGTGTGTGTGTGTGTGTGTGTGTGTGTGTGTGTGTGTTTCCAGCTGCCTGGGGACACAGTAATGCTTTTAGACTCCTCACACCACATACATTCCCTATCGGCGCCTTTGCCTTTGTGGATGATGTCACCCACCTAGAAGTATGCCTCAGGGAGTGCTGTGTTGAGTAATCTCGGTAGCACGTTCTGTAAATGCGTAATGCTGTAGTGTGATAAGGTAGTTAGGTGTATGTTCGACTCCCAGCCCTGCCAAGTGTGTGCCTCTGTGTGTGTGTGTGTGTGTGTGTGTGTGTGTGTGTGTGTGTGTGTGTGTTCCCAGCTGCCTGGAGACACGGTAATGCTTTTAGACACCTTACACAACATACATTCCCTATCGGCGCCTTTGCCTTTGTGGATGATGTCACCCACCTAGAAGTATGCCTCTGGGAGTGCTGTGTTGAGTAATCTCGGTAGCGCGTTCTGTAAATGCGTATTGCTGTAGTGTGATAAGGTAGTTAGGTGTATGTTCGACTCCCAGCCCTGCCAAGTGTGTGTGTGTCTGTGTGTGTGTGTGTGTGTGTGTGTGTGTGTGTGTGTGTGTGTGTGTGTGTATGTGTATGTGTATTTCCAGCTGCCTGGGGACACAGTAATGCTTTTAGACGCCTCACACCACATACATTCCCTATCGGCATCTTTGCCTTTGCCCATGATGTCACCCACCTAGAAGTATCCCTCAGGGAGTGCTGTGTTGAGTAATCTCGCAGCTGCTCTGTAAATGCGTAATGCTGTAGTGTGATAAGGCAGTTAGGTGTATGTTCGACTCCCAGCCCTGCCAAGTGTGTGTGTGTGTGTGTGTGTGTGTGTGTGTGTGTGTGTGTGTGTGTGTGTGTGTGTGTGTGTGTATGTGTGTGTGTGTGTTTCCAGCTGCTTGGGAACATGGTAATGCTTTTAGATGCCTCACACCACATACATTCCCTATTGGCATCTTTGCCTTTGCGGATGATGTCACCCACCTAGACGCATGCCTCTGGGAGTGCTGTGTTGAGTAATCTCGGTAGCTGCGTTCTGTCAATGCGTATAGCTGTAGTGTGATAAGGTAGTTAGGTGTATGTTCGACTCCCAGCCCTGCCAAGTGTGTGCCTCTGTGTGTGTGTGTGTGTGTGTGTGTGTGTGTGTGTGTGTGTGTGTGTGTATATTTCCAGCTGCCTGGGGACACAGTAATGCTTTTAGACGCCTCACACCACATACATTCCCTATCGGCATCTTTGCCTTTGCGGATGATGTCACCCACCTAGAAGTATGCCTCTGGGAGTGCTGTGTTGAGTAATCTCGGTAGCGCATTCTGTAAATGCGTATAGCTGTAGTGTGATAAGGTAGTTAGGTGTATGTTCGACTCCCAGCCCTGCCAAGTGTGTGCCTTTGTGTGTGTGTGTGTGTGTGTGTGTGTGTGTGTGTGTGTGTGTGTGTGTGTGTGTGTGTGTGTGTGTGTGTGTATTTCCAGCTGCCTGGGGACACAGTAATGCTTTTAGACGCCTTACACCACATACATTCCCTATTGGTGTCTTTGCCTTTGCGGATGATATCACCCACCTAGAAGTATCCCTCAGGGAGTGCTGTGTTGAGTAATCTCGGTAGCGCATTCTGTAAATGTGTACTGCTGTTGTGTGATAAGGTAGTTAGGTGTATGTTCAACTCCTAGCCCTGCCAAGTGTGTGCCTCTGTGTGTGTGTGTGTGTGTGTGTGTGTGTGTGTGTGTGTGTGTGTGTGTGTGTGTGTGTTTCCAGCTGCCTGCGGACACGGTAATGCTTTTAGATGCCTCACACCACATACATTCCCTATTGGCATCTTTGCCTTTGCGGATGATGTCACCCACCTAGAAGTATGCATCTGGGAGTGCTGTATTCAGTAATCTCAGTAGCGCGTTCTGTAAATGTGTAATGCTGTAGTGTGATAAGGTAGTTAGGTCTGTGTTCAAATCCCAATCCTGCCATGTGTGTGTGTATGTGTATGTGAGTTTCCCGCTGCATGACAACAGTACATTGCTTTTACACTATTCACTCTCCATAGAATCCGTACGGTGTCTTTGCCTTTGATGCTGATGCCAGCAAGCTAGACGTATGCCTGTGTGAATGCTGTGATCTTGTAATTACGGTAGCATGTTCTGTATATGCGTAATGCTGTAGTGCGATAAGGTAGTTAGGTCTGTGTTCTGATCCCAACCCTGCCAAGTGTGTGTGTGTGTGTGTGTGTGTGTGTGTGTGTGTGTGTGTGTGTGTGTGTGTGTGTGTGTGTGTGTGTGTGTGTGTGTGTGTGTGTGTATATATATGTATATATATATATATATATATATATATATATATATATATATATATATAGATATATGTAATGTAGATAGATATGTATGTCGATATTAGCACTATTGAATGTGCTGCATTATTTGTACGTGATCACCTTTGATGTATGTAAATCTGCTATGGCTCTGTGATAGTGCACATACTGTGAGCTGTAGTGATCCTGGGTTATAGTTGTGTAGTGACCAGTTATTCTGTTGCTGGGTATTACAAGGGACATTGAAAACAATGATAGTACAGCACCTTTAAATGGTCGTGTGTACATCTCAGCAACAGTCAGCAGTGGTTATTACTTTGGAGGATGAGTATGGCTCATATAACTATGTATTAACTGACAATACTATGCAAATCAGGTTAACATTACTGACTCCCGTTTATCCACAGGTTGTGTTACAGATCCCAAGAATGTATGTGTATACATTGACAGGTGCAGGACTGGAATATTGTTGAATGCATGGAGGGGTGTCCATGGCCAATAATGGTGATCTGTACAGCCTGGCAGGTACGGTCTGTGACTGTCCCACAACCTCCTGTATATGGCTGACACATGCTGAAACTGTGTACATGCAGACACACACGCATGAAACAAACAGCTAGGGCTAACACATACCCACACACATTGCATCAACATTGGGCCATGCAAACACTGTTGTCCCTCACACACACACACATACTTACATGTTGATTGGATGGCTCAATGACAGGCACTGGAAAAGAAACACCATACCCTGTGCATATGATGACACCTGTGCCACCACCTGTAATGTGTAACAGTGATGCAGGAACAGACTAACATGGTGCTGATGCACAGGGTGGCTTTATAGCACTGTATTAATGTTAAAATGTTGTTAACACAAAGTGTGATATCCTTCTAGGTGTATGTAAGCAGGCATGATGCATTGCAGCTATGACCATCAATGTAGTATAGTTTACAGCACTGTTAATTCTGCAGATTTATTATCCATCCATGTGCCATTTGACTGACGTGTGTAGTATTGGCAGCATGTGTTTCAGAGTGTGCAGTACATGTGTGATGTGTGTAGTACAGATTTATACATGCTTACAAACACGTACACTGGCTTACACGACATTACACGGGCTTCAACATTCTTACCCTAGCTTACTCGTTCTTCAACGCGTGCACACGGGCTGACGTGTGCACACATGCTTACTCGGGCTTACAGGTGCGCACAGGCGCGAACACACTATAAGCAGGTTAGCAAGAAACATCAGTGATATCCATGGCATACACCGTCAGTTTCCTGACTTCACCTAGGATAAATCATAACACACCTCTTCCACTGATGAGTAACTAACAGCAAACATGTGACACACTGCTCCGATAGGATTACAGTGTTTTATACATACACACTCATGATGTCACCTATCTTCTACTCTGATAGTCCCCTTAACCTACTCTTACACTGTAGTGGCTTGGCCCATATGGCATGACAAATTGTGATTCACTATCCTCAGCCTCAATTGCATCGGATTGCCTACTAATGCTTGGTTACATCTCTGACAGAGCGCTTCCACACATAGCAACCAGTACTCAGTAGCCATGCTGTTTTCAGCTTGCCATTCACCTGCATGGCGAACTAACTTTTAACTAAAATTACAATTTCTATGTATATTTTAAATATTTTCTTGTTTTAAAAGTGCAGCGTTAACACGCCGCTGCGCTACGCTACACAATGGAGATCGGGGAGGACAAATAGAGTTTTATTGATTTCCAGTGGAAAAATATGCCACTGGCCTTACATTTGGCCATTGGCATGCTTCTTCGACTAAATTCATCCTTTATTTGCAGCTGACATTGCTCCGTTTAGCTACTTGCAGAATGTAACTCGGTTAACATCTGAGTACATTTCTGCACATAACTCTACTCTTGCATGGACAGCTTACTGTTTCATGTATCGCAGATTTACATTATTTGCATAGCTTTCACCTACAAATGGGGTAATTTGCATATCCTAACATTGTCCGTAAACGTTGTTTTAGAGGCTGTCTTATACGCCCCTACAGGATATTGCTGAATAGCTCGGCAGACATCTTGCCTTGCTCTACTCTTACTCTACTGTGACACCGCCAAGGCTCCATGACTCCTGGCCTAAGCTTTGCTGTGTGCTAATTTGTCTATTTGTGGAGTATGCATGGCTGTAGGTATGTTTTGACCTGCTATGTCTGATATTTCTACAGAGCAGCTCCCACTTACATCATTTGTAAAGGTGACAGCCCTATAGGTACTATATATACAGCTGTGACATTTGACAAGTCAACACATACCTGTGGTCAATACTAAACTGACTACTTCAGCGCTTTTCATACCTTCAGATTTTTCTTGAAGTAGTATAGTCGATAATACTGTTTCCTATAGCATGTATCTGTTTCTGATACAAGATATATCATTTTATTACACCAATACACACATGAAGAAATCACAGGCCAGATGCCATTACATTCCTTTTGCAGGACACACCCGCCCAGAGTGTTGTGTTCCTCACAAAAGGCAACAGGTGCTAATCAAAACATATTATGCTATCATCTACCTTATGTGTTCACCGGTATTTGAGCTTTCCTTCAGTGGCAGAACTCACATGCGAGTGTGGGAGACTGAACACTGTATCGGGGACACTGCATAACACCCTGTGGGACACATTTATTTTGTTTCTATTAACCTTCCACATTGACTATCACAGGACATAAGTATTCATTCACATTTATCGAGGTACATGCTTTTGACTTATACATGTTTTGTCATTTGTCATCATGTCTTTCTTCACACCTGTCCACCTGATTTCACTAGTTCTGTGCATTTATTTAGGACAGGGTTACCTTCATACCTCTCAACTGTACACATTTTGGGTAAATGTCATGAACTTAGACTTATAATGTTATTCCTTTTTTCATAATATTGTGCCTTTCTGGTAAATTAGTGGCAAGTCATTAAGGATTGTGAGGTTAGATAATAATGACAGACATTAGTATTTTATAATTAATAACCCTCAAAACATTCATACTAATGAATTATCCATTATTCTATCAACGTTCTAACTTTGTCAGAGGAATATTTAAAATAGTCCCTATTTGTACTTATTTTAATATGCCTTTGTCCAGGTGTCTTATTCTGAAAGGTTGAGAGGTATGGTTACCATCTTATTCGTACGCATGTACGTCCATGATAATCGCTTACATGACACTGATATAAGTCCCTACGTCTTCCCCCAATGGATTACACAATATCCAGTAGATGGGTTCTTTAATTTTGGAAAGTATAGGCGTGTGCTATACTCACATAGGAATATTAATCACTCCCATGGGGCGGACCTACTAAATCTGTGCCAGCCAACACCTGGGAACCTAGGCCCATTATTGCATACCCATGATTCCCATACATGACACCCCTCCACAGTAGTCATAAGACATATTTAATGTGAGCGATAATAAAGTATGAAGACACTTCTAAGCACTATCCTCTCTCTGCGTATCGGGACATATGTCATACATTCTGTCAACCCATGTGTTATTACCCTTGCACAAGCTACTGTTGCATGTACAGCTATATTGTAGCTGCGGATGTGACTTTCTTTGCTTCGATCATTACAGGACGGTGCCTGTAGTGGACCAATTTTTGGGGTCCTGCAAAGGACACCTATATCCATGTTTAAAGAGTAGAACTTGCAGATTTGGCACACTGGTACTTTCCGGGAAATGGTTTGGAAAGCAGCAGTGTATTTACCTTTATTGCATGTCTGTATGTCTATCCATAATAGCTATGACGTAACCTATTTATGTACATGTGTTATATCTACAAGGACATATGTTTATATGTTTGTTATGTATATATCAATTAATGTATTGTGTGTGTGTATATATATATATATATATATATATATATATATACATATATGTCTGTACATTCTTTATTTCATATATTTATTTAGTTTATAAGTCTGTGGATATATATCTATACACAAATATATATATCCATATATAGATATATAAATAAACGTGTAGAAAACAACATTCGTTTGCTATGCTGTGAGCGGATTACACACGCGCAGGTGCACTTGCATATCCTTATTGTGGGTTACATATGTTTACTAAGACTTTGTGCTTACGTGGGCTTTATTAATTGTGACGGTACCAGTAAAATATCTGTAATCTGGTTAACGGACATATGCAAAACACGCGTTCACCTTTACATATTTAAATGTCTTTACAGCACAGACGCATTCATTACACTTTAAACTTATATGTGCTGTAGTCGTAGTTGACCTGGGACTGCATTCACGTTGGCCGGATGCTGTAACCACTATACTATTGGTGTTCTGACTCATTTATATGCATACCCATAGTACATAGCTACATTAACATACGCATCACCGCTTCACTTACAACACAGGCATCCATTCTCCTGTTGGGAAAAATGCAGTACTACATATTACACATTCCCAATTCCCTACTGCTCTGGACCCAAGCTGCATATTTAATCACTCCAAGGATATGCAGAACTCCAAGGCTTATAGTCCTGGCACATACAAGTCTTTGATTGTCAGGGTGTTCATGTGGTGATCTGGGTTTAGGATTGTCCGCCTGGTGAATGGAACTGCCCTGACTGAGTTCAAATGTCAGACAAAGCACATGGACAGAATTTGTCCATTTTATAGATTTTTACCTGTGTTTACAGCAGCTTTTTATGTTGGCAATACATAATATGGGTGGGGGTGGTTACAATACGTAATCCATGGTGAGGGGTGTTCCTATTCGCATTTGACTATTTCCTGTATGCATTCATACGAGGATTATTATTTTGGACATGAATTAACTACTGGTATGCAGTAGTACAGTAAACAAATGTGAAGGTTTGTTACTGTAAATATGTACGGACCTCTGTAATACACTGTTGTTTTCTGGCAAATCAATAGCTAATCATTAAAGACTGAAGTCAGAACATGATGACAGACAGTTGAGTTTCAGACTTCATACTCTTCAGGTAATTAATGCCAATGTACAAACTGTTATTCTATCAACGTTCTAAGTTTCGAAGAGCAATCTTTACAAATTGTCCCTACTTTTGGCCCTTTGTCCCACTTTTATTCACGGTTTTGTCCAGATATCTTGCTCTCAGAGGTTGACAGGTATGGTTGGTCACACCTACACACACATTAAGTGTCCCTCACACAGTAGATCAGGGTTATCCTGTTTACGTCAATGCCTTCATCACCCTTATACCATTTGCCACTATGCAAATGTGTGCAATATATTCTCCGGCTTATTTGTGTTGGGACACGTGCGTCACGGGCAAGTGTTTGATCCTGGGTAGTAGGTTATGCAAGACCACTTAGGGCTGGACAGTGTCTTGCACCTCTAATGCACATTCCAACTTCTGTCCAGATATCTCAGGATTGGACTTCATGTCTTCCGTTCTAATATTTACACAGGTTACGTATCCCATGAGGGATATCCAAAAATTGGACCGATCTACAACAAGAGGAATACCGAACATCTTTTTGGAGTTACGAAAATGTGATGAGGTCGTGTGCAGTCCTGCAACCGCCTAGGGTGACACTACCTACTACATATGCGTAGTGGTCACTATGTGTAGCTATGACTGCACCAAACCAGTAGGCTAAGTACGGCTGGATTTGGTGGACATTCAGGTACGGGAGCGGGTTGTGTGATGTGGAGGGGATGCTGGGTAGTCCATTATGCATCCAGGTGTGTTGCATTTCTTATGGCCAGTTCCATCCAGGTGTGTTGCATTTCTTATGGCCAGTTCCATCAGGACCAATCTGTAGGTATGTGCCGGTGACATATCTATACATTTGTATCGCACATTTCAATATTCATCTGTTTGTGGGATTGTGTTCTACAGTATGGCCTGTCTGCTTGTATTGCAGCTGTTTATACATGTGTTTGTGTTTCTTTCAGCTTCACCCGCTGCTCCCTTATACACCTCCGGTTCATCTATTCTGCATACGACACAGTATCGCCTTGGAGGATTGTACCATTACCCATCCACCCCACACACACAGATTCCTCACACCCCATACATCACTGCTTTGGTTGTTGGCCCATGACACGGCCAGAGTAACACATGGAATACCCTACATGTGTCTGGTACCTGTATGGTTGTGTGGACTACCCTGCCATGTTTGCTTTCCACATGCTATACCTCACACATAGCTACACGCCCATACTTAACTTTCATTACATGGTTGGTATACCCGGGTACTACCCGTTCAACTGTGACACATCCTGACAAGTTCGGCTTGTACCGCTGACTTCCGGATTTTGGCAGCCTGTTGTACTCATTGGTAGGATGCCACCTTTTCCTATGTCCAGGATGGGATATATTCTGTACACATATCCAACTGTAGTGGACAACACTTCCCCACAGTCAACGGTAGGGTTGCCACCTTTTCAATTCGCCAAAGTGGGACAAATTTGGTACAGACATCACATTTTACAGGCCGACGCATACCCACGGTCAGTACACAGGATAGAACTTAGAATTCTTGCCTATATAAAAGCTTATTCTTGTAGCAGTTTAGTTGCTTATTCAGTTTCTTATAACATTTATGTAATTTAGATACAGAAAAACTGTTTAATGCAACTATTACATAACGTATAGGGAATAATTTTGTCCTATAATCTCAGGACATTTGCCATTTCTACAGGTTTTTGTCAGGACACAACTGCCCAAAGAGGGACTGTCACTCGCAAAGTGGGACATGTGGTAATCCTAGTCAACGGTACAGATAATACTGTTCCTTTCAGCCTATATGTGTCCTTACTGTTGTAGCTGTTTATTTGCTCCTTCTGTTTCGTTTACATGCTTATTCTATTTCCTATCACATTTGGTATGTGAAATACGGACATACCTTTTGTATGTGACTATTACATGCCTTGTGGATATGATTTGGACATATGGTCGCTAGATATCTACATTTCTAGTGTATTTTGTTATGGACACATCTGCCCAGCTGTGTACCCTCCCTCACATTATGGGTCAGCTGGTGACCCTCACCATTGGGCTGGACGTACCTACTGGCGGCTCGCTAACATATGATGTGTTTCACTTCCACTTGGTATGGCTATCTACACTGTGTTGGACTAAGGCCACACGGTCTTCCATGTCATTTGTTTGCGGGACTGGGACCTGTTATTCCCTACTGTGCATTTGTGTTTGCTTCTTCACTTTGTGTTCGCAGGTACTTTCTTGCATGCTTTGCATACATTTCAGTATCCATGGACACTGATGTGATTACTATCTTGCAACTTGTTATATGCCAGCATTTTAGGTTGCACATCGACAGCTGCCATTTCCACGCCTCCGTGCGGCACTTCGACACGCCCTATGCACTCGCGCTCCTTTCCTGTGAACGTGGCTGTGTCGGCAGCGTGCCTTCATTAATATGCATTCTGCACTACTTTGCCCTCTTCACGCTCTTGCGCCGAGCTTCATGAATCCCGGGGACTGTTTGGATGTTTGTTACTTTACCTAAGTCGTTTTGAAGGACTCCCAGATTACCAAAAACAGTTTATGGAAAAGCCCAACTTACTAAAATGTTTATGATAAAAGACTTTAACAACATAACTGACGTCCCACTCACCAGGCTGAACAAGGAGCGGGTCACAGTAAGCTGCCTATCGGGTGCTAGAATCCGCCACATAACACAAGCACTCGGGTCACTCCACGGCAAGTACAAATATGACACAGTCATTGTCCATGCTGGTGTGAACGACCTGAGACGTACCTCCCTGGACTACATGAAAAGAGACATAGAGGAGCTCTCTGATTATGTAGCCCAGGCAGGTATGACCCTAACCCTGAGCAGTATCCTTCCTTCACCAAGAATGATGCCACAATATAGAGACAAGATGATCAGCTTTAACAATTGGCTTAATGTCTGGTGTCATTCAAAGGGGATCCAGTGTCTGTCTGCCTGGGATGACATGCTTGACAAGCCACGCTGCTGCAAGGACGGCTTGCACCTGTCACCCTGGGATTCGGATATTGGCTAAGGCTCTTGCCACCCCATAGTGCCTTTTTAGGCAAGGCTCAAATTCTAAACCTACCACCCTAGAAAACAAAATGGGAAGAAACTGAGGGTAATGCTGCTCAATGCCAGAAGTCTAAATCTCAAAATGCACGCACTCGAGGCCCTTCTCAGTATGGAGAACATCGATGTCTGTGCTGTAACTGAAACCTGGTTCAAGGCTCCTGAGAGCACCCCGGCACTATTAGGTTTTACCTCATATCATGCGTTCCGGCCCCAAAACCCGGACCACACCACAAAAGGAGGGGGTGTATCCATATTCATAAAGGATACCCACACCTCCAGGTTGGTGGCAACGCATGAAGCTTCGGAAACCATCCAGGTGCAACTAACCATAGGCAAAACTGCTCTACAAATTGTAGCATGCTACAGGCCACCCTCTCAAACTCAGGAAACCCACACAGTTTTCCTGAAGACACTGGAGGGTATAAATTTATCTCCAAACACCATCATATTGGGTGACTTCAACTACCCGAATATAGACTGGGAACATTACCCAAGCCCTAACTTTCTAGCCCAACGGTTCCTGGAGTTCATAAATTCAAATGCCATGGAACAGCTAGTCACTGTTCCCACGAGAGGAGACAATATACTAGATCTCATTGTCACAAACATGGGGACAAAATGCTCCACACCGGAAGTATATCCCTCATTGGTGAGATCTGATCATAAACTAATCTCACTGGAAATCCACATCCCGCCCCCACCCCAAACAAAAAAGACCATAGTGAAGAACTTCTCTAAAGCAAACTTCACACTACTCAAGACTGGTGTGGTATCCTTCAAGGCCCCTGAGCCAGAGGAAACCACAACCCAAGCTGGAAGCCCTTACAAATGCCTTCTATGAACACCTCCAGGACTGCATGGATCAGGCAATCCCAAATAAAACCAAGACTCTTTCCACAAAGGGCAAACGTCCAGTCTGGTGGACCCCAGCCATTAACAAACTTTACAATAAGAGGAGAAAGCTATTACATGATAGAACAAAATCCATAAAAGGGAAGTCACCCCTGATCATTATTAGTAAAAAATACGAGCACTCATAAAATCAACTAAGGCCAATTTTGAGAGAAAAATTGCCATGGATTCAAAGGACAATCATAAGGCCTTTTTCAGCTATGTTAGGAACCTGGGTGGAAACTCCCAGATATGCTCAGAATTAGTCCAAAATGATACAAAAATCACTGAACCCACAGACATTGCCAACATACTGGCAGACAGGTTCAGTGCAAACTTCACCCCCCCCCCCTAAAGGAGAGATAACTATCCCAGTCGAGTGTAGCCTCCCGGACATCTCAAATGCGCAGGTGAAAGCTGCTCTCTCTAAAGCTAAAAACACAGCATCAATGGGACCGGATGGTGTCCCCGGCTGTGTGCTACATGAGCTAAATGAGGAATTAAACCCGCACATAAGGCAGCTGTTTAATCTCAGCCTTACCACAGGATACGTGCCCAAGGAGTGGCGTACGGCAACTGTGGTCCCACTCCACAAAGGCGGCACCTCTACGGACCCTGGTAATTACTGCCCCATAAGCTTAACAAGTCTAGTCTGCAAAGCTATGGAGAGGATCATAATGGATCTCATAAACAAAGATATAGGGGACTTGCAGACATTGAACCCGACCCAGTTTGGCTTTGTCAAGGGAAGATCATGCCTTTTGAACTTGGTCGACTTCTTCGAAACAGTCACCAAGGCCATTGATGAGGGAAAGGCAGTCCATACAGCCTACCTTGACCTTGCAAAGGCTTTCGACACAATACCCCACTCGGGTATTGTAGAAAAACTTACCAGCTTAAATGTAAACCCATATGTCACACGATGGGTTGCAAACTGGCTTAAGGACAGAACCCACAGGGTTAGAGTTGCTGGCGCTGTGTCAGACTCCAAGCCGGTCACAAGTGGTGTCCCACAGGGCTCGGTCCTTGGACCCTATTGTTTGGCATCTACTTCTCAGAAGTACAGGCCAACATGGGAGGACTTTGGCTGACAAAGTTTGCAGGCGACTGCAAACTGGCCATAGTGGAAAGTGCATCGGACACGGATATCCTTCAGAAGGGACTCACGGAAACAGATAGCTGGTGCCAGAGCCATGGCCTGAAGTTAAACGCCAAAAATGTATAGTCATACCCTTCAGGAAAAACAAGGTAACCCCAAGCTACCATATAGGTGGCAATCCACTAAGCACAGAAGAGGTTATCAGGGACCTGGGGACCCAGGTTGACAGTGGCCTTTCTTTTGACACTCACGTTGCTAAAGTGGTTAGAAAGACCTTCTACATTGCCCACCTGATCATGAAGGGATTCACATCCAGATCTAGTGAGGTCATTGTTCCCCTGTACTCTTCACTTATCAGACCAATGATCGAGTACAATGCCCCATTCGGGATGTAACTCACCCGACATCTGCAGCAATTGGAGAGACCCCAAAAGTTCCTCACCAAAAGGATAAAGGGACTCCAAAATCTGTCATATGCTGCCAGATTGAAGAAACTCCAGCTCTATTCAGTCGCATACCGTCTGCTCAGAGGTGACATGTGCCTGACATACAAGGCCATGTCCAACCTGGAATTAATGGACATGCTCCACCTCAAAAAATCCAAATCCACCAAAACCACTAGAGCAAGCGACTTAAACCTTAGCACGGAAATAAATAGGATGTGCTGGAGGGATAGATTTATCACTCAAAGACTCCCTATGCTGTGGAATAAAATCCCGGTCCATGTGAGGCAGAGCACCTCGCTGACTCTGTTCAAGAGAAATCTAGACCTGTGGATGGGAGATCATAGGTTTACCCCGGGAATCATCTCTGTGTCACTGCTGGACAGAGGCACAACAAACTAATGGGCACAGTATTTTTTCATATAAGGGGTGGCATAAGCCACAAAAATTTGGGCTAGGCTTATAAATGCCTTAGGGCAGATAGCCTAGTATAAACCTATGAACCTATGAACCTATAATGCAAATACTACAATACAAACCCCTGTACTGTCCAGGTTGGAGGCTGTACTTTCAACTCCCCTGCACTAATTTACATTCTCACTCCAAGGTGTACTATGTTGGCAAAGGAGCAACGTGTTATGTCTGCTTCACTCAATTTATATACCATACCTCCACTGAAAAAGCAATCTGGAACTGAGAATATTAATTAGTTTGACGGTGCTTTGGGGATGTTTCAGGGCCTGCCCCCTATAAAAACAATGTAGCATTATTTTTCAAAGGTCTTTTATGGTAACCTTTTTGTAAGGTGGAATTTTTCATAGGTTTATAGGTGATTACTAGACTAATGACACAAGAGCCTTTACAAGCCCAGACAATAATACTCATGATATGACAATATTATATCTTAATTCCCCAGATATGGGATGGGGTACCCTCAGGGTAGTGGGTGTTTGGGTGCTGGAGGCCTGAGTCATTTTACAGACTGTGTCCATAACGGACATGGGCAGTACCCCAGGAGTGAATTTACAATTCCCCAACCATTTATCCAAATTCTTTTTGAAGACGGTGAGAACTGCACTTTGTTTTACAAAGATGGGAAGTATATTCCATACACAAGGTAGCCCTTGGGATATGAATATGTCTCTCCAGCAAGTTCTGTTAGAGGCACAAATAAGGTTCAGATCCATGGAATGCCTAACCAGTGCATAATTTTTTTTTGTGAATATCTAACACTTTCATCAGGGCTGGATCAGAGAATGTCTTGTAGGTCAGGCATAAATCCCCCCACAATAAACGATATGAGACAGAGTAAAGGGATAGGGCCTTTAGTTGGTTTGCATAAGACATGTGTATTACTGTCTCTATTTTTTTAGTGAGAAACCTCTGGGGCCACTCCAATTGGTGTAAGTGCATGGTTAGGTACATGCAGAAGGGAGCATTGTACTCAGTTATGGGCCTGATGAGGGCTGAGTACAGTGGCACTAGGACTTCCTTTGATCCTGATGCCCCTCCTTTACTTATAAGTTGAGCCACACAGAAGGATTTCCTCAGTACTGTAGCTACCTGGTGGTCAAAACTGAGGTCACTATCTATCTGTGTTCTTAGGTCCCTCGCCATTGGGTCTACTTTTAGGGGTGTGCTATCAATATTATCATTTGCAGGGATATCTGATTTACTGAAGGGTATGATTATGCATTTTTAGCATTTAGCCTCAGACTGTGGTTTTGGCACCAGTCATTTGTCATTTTTAAGCTTGTTTGTAGGATGTCAACATTGTTTGGGAATTCAGTGATTACTCCAAGCTCAGAGCCATCAGCAAAGTTGGTGAGTCAGAGGCCCCCAAAATTGGCCTTCACTTCAGAGAAGTATATACCAAACAGGAGGGGTCCCAAATGGGGCACCACTAGTAACAGGTTTCTTATTGGAAGTGGGTTCAACTATCTGGGTAACATGTGTCCTGTCAGTGAGCCAGTTGGCTATCCATCTGGCAATGTAAATGTTTATGCCTAACTCGTAAGTTTATCTATGATCCTCATTGTGTCAAAAGCTTTAGCCAGGTCTAGATTTATAGGTTCATAGGTTCATAGGAGGTTACTAGGCTATTGGCTCTAGGGCCTTTATAAGCCTAGCCTTCTTATACTCTTGTTCCCTAATTGACCAGGTCGTATGGTCTATATTTGCAGAGTGGGTCTAGGATCAGCACTTACTGGCCTTATACAAAAGGACATAGGTGACCCCCCCCCCCCCGGTATATTTACTGTCTCCCATCCAGTTGTCTAAGTTATGCTTAAAATGGGTCATTGAGGAGCTCAGTTTTATGCAAATTGGGAATTTGTTCCAGAGGAGTTGCAATCTCTGACAGACATATCTGTCTCTACAGCGTGTCCTGTTAATGTTGTAGGCTAGGTTAAGATCACTGGAGTAGGTGAATCTTGTCCCATTTGACTTGCAGATGTGCAGCATTTCCATTAGGGCAGTGTCCGAGACTGCTCAGTAAGCCAGACACAAGTCGTCTCTCTGCAGCCTATAAGATGCAGAGTACACTGACAGGGCCTTCAGTCTGTCCATGTAGATCATGTGTTGAAGGCCCTGAATGTTTTTGGTGAAAAACCTCTGAGGTATCTCCAGCTGCTGCAGGTGTCTGGTGAGGTACATACAGAAGGGAGCACTGTACTGTATTAGTGGTCTGATGAGGGATGAGTACAGGGGAGTTATAACATCCTTAGCTCTGGATGCGATGCCCTTACTTATAAGATGTGCAATATAGAAGGCCTTCCTTACCACTGTGGACACAGGGTGATTGAAAATAAGGTTGCTATCAACATGTGTTCTCAAATCTCTCACCACAGGGTTTGAGCTAAGGGGGGTATTGTTAATATTGTAATTTGCTGGAACTTCCCTTTGTCAAAAGGGATGATAATGCATTTTTTTGCATTTAGTTTAAGTCTGTGGCTTTGGCACCAATCATTTGTCTATGTAAGCCCTTTTTGTAGTATGTCAACATTGTTGGGAGACTCAGTGATTGCATCCAGTTTGCAGTCATTGACGAACTTGGTAAGCCACAGGCCATCTGTTTTCACCTGGACTTCTGAGAAATAAATTCCAAACAGTAGGGGGCCCAGCACAGATCCTTCTGGCACATCACTGGTAACTGGTCTGCTGGTAGAGGTAGAATCCCCAACTTTGGCTGTATGCATTCTGTCAGTGATCCAGTTGTCTACTCATCTAGTGACATATGGGTTAATTCCCAGCTGGGTGAGTTTTTCAATGATGCCTGAGTTGGGGATTGCATCAAAAGCTTTGGATAAGTGGTGTGTACAGTTTTACCCTTATCCAAGGTCCTGGTGACTATCTCAAAGAAGTCCACCAAACTGAGCAGACAAGACCTCCCTTTGACAAAGCCATATTAGATCTGATATAGTTAATGGAGAGTTCTTATGTTGTTATTGAGCAGGTCTTTGATTATTCTCTCCATGGCCTTGCAGATAAGACTGTTCAAGCTTATGGGTCTGTAGTTCCTTGGGTCATTTTGTGTACAGGGATGACTGTTGCAGTCCTCCACTCCTCTGGGACAAAGCCCATCCAGAGGCTGTGGTTAAAGAGGGTTTCTGAAGGCCCTGATAGATTATGTTTTACGCTATTTAAGAAGCATCCTGGAATGTTTTTGGGATACATGGAAGCTGTGTTTTTGGCTTTAGTGAGCACAGTAAGGACCTGTTCCTTTGAAATGACCAGTAGGGGGATGGTTGCGGGTATTTCTTTGGCTGTGGTAGGAGGTGATGGGGGGGGGGGTTGAAATTAACTTGCTGGCCAGTAGGTTTGCTATGTTTATTGCTGGGTGTAAGTGTAGCTGTTCATGATTAACTTGGCACATTGCTGAGTGTTTCCCCTGAGGTTATGAACATAATTTAAAAAAATATGGTTATCTTTCATCTGGGAGGCTATCTTTACCTCTTAGTTTGCTTTGGCAGTTTTGACCATTTCTTTAATTTATTTGTTTAGACTGGTGAGTGCCTTTTTACACTGTGTTGTCTGTTCCTTCTTGGCTTTGTTGAGGATTTTTTTTCCTTTTCTTGAATAGCCTATTTATAGTAGGGGTCCACCAGGGTAGTTTATTTTTGCCAGTAATCATAAGTTTGACTCAGACAGGAACTGCTTCCTCTGTCCAGCTATGAATGTGGTTGTACAGTGCTTTTATGTACAGCTCAGAGTAGGCCTCAGTGTCATATGGGATTGAAGGGGTTTGAAGTTTAATAAGCTATCCCTTAGTTTGATGTAATTGGCCTTAGCAAAGTTCTTAACAGGTTTGGAGTTTGATGAGGGTTCAAGGTTAGTTTTAATACTAAAGGAAATCATTTTGTGGTCAGATCTTACCAGGGAGGAGTTAATGCACAGGAGGGAGCAGCATTCCCCCATGTTCATGAGTACTAGGTCTAAGATATTTGTACCTCTAGTTGGGGAGTTAACTAGTTGCTCCAGGATGTTTGTGTTGACAAAGTCCAACAACATCTGAGTAAGTGAATTATGGGTTGTATAACTCTCTCAGTTTATGGAGGGGTAGTTGAAGTCACCCATAAAGTATGGTGTTAGGCTGAATGTTAAGAGATTCCAGTAGGTTTAGGTAGGAGGTGTGGTTTTCCAGACTCATGTTAGGTGATCTGTAGCTGGCAAGGATATGATAGGGGGTCACACCTATGGCTATTTGGGCATAGAGCAGTTCAAGCTAGTCATGTTGTTGGACCAGTCTAGCAGTGTACTTGTCCTTCATGAACACTGAGACACCTTCACCCTTTGTTTTATCCTGAGCTGAGGGGGGTTGAAATGTATGAAAAGCACAGTAGCCTTTGATAGCTGGAGTGCTTTCTATGGTTCTGAACCATGTTTCCGTGACTGTATATATGTCTGCATTCTCCAGGGTGAGGAGTGCTTCCAGGGAGTGCAGTTTTTTTATTTAAACTCCTAGCATTTTAGCAATAATTCCTTTAGGTAGTCGTGAGTAATTTTTGTTATGTTGGAGGGTTTAACAACTTGCCATGGCCTACAAAAGGCACTATGGGGATAGATAAAGTTTTTGCCAGAATCCAGAAGCCAAGTGGTGACAAGTGCAAACCATCTCTAGCAAATAATCGTGGTTTGTCAATCATGTCTCCCCAGGCTGACAGATATTGGTTCCTCTTGTTGTGACACCAGAAACTAAGCCAATTGTTGAAGTCAATCATAGTTTGATGGTACTATGACATCATCATTGATAAAGGTGGGATGCTACTCTAGGCTAGATTCATACCTGCCTGGGAGACATATTCAAAGAGCTCCATCATGTCTCGCTTCATATAGTCCAGTGAGGTACATCTTAGGCAGTTTACGCCCACGTGGACTATAACTGTATTATACTGGTGGTTTAAAAATCTAAGTGCATGCGTGATCTGGCAGATCCTGGATTCAAACAGATAGCTCACTGTGATCTTCTCTTTGTTTAGCCTGGTAAGGGGGACATCAGTTTTGCAAACTGATTTTGCTAAGTGGGATTCCTTCAAAAAGTCTTAGGTAAGCTGACAGTGCACCCTTGCTGTTTTGCTTGCGTATACAGATGACAACACATTTTGCTGGATATGCTGATCCTGATCCTGATTGCAGGTACTTCACTATCAGTGGGCAGAAGGATATTGGATGGTGATATAGCAAATCCATTTGGAATCTTTTATTTAACTGGCATCTAATGAAGGACAATCCTCTTTAATTTATAGTTAATAGCCTCAACCAAAAAATACAGTCACGATTATTGGACTACACTGTCAGCAAATTGTTACATTTTGCATTTGAGTGCATTGATATGTGCTTAACTCTTGCTGATAGTGCATGACTTACGAGTGGTATAGATCTGGGGAGTGGTTTATAGGTTCATAGCTTTTTACTAGTCTGGTCAGACAGACTATTTAGCCTAGCCACCGCAAATTCCACTTCTTACTCCCTTTTTCCATGAGGATGTAGGGGAACAGTCCTGGGGTAAATTTAAAGTTACCCATCCACTCATCTTTTTTGTATTTGAATTTGCTTTGCTTAATATAAAAGAGAAGTCTGTTCTAGGGGGGAAAGGAATTCTTTTAGAGAGATATCTATCCTGTCAGGGCTTAGTAGATGTTATTGTCCTGAATCAGTTCAGTAAGTGTTGGGTATTATTTCTAACATAGTTGACAAAAGGTTTATGATTGTCCTTTACACATGTGGAAATTTTCATGTCATACTTACCCTTGGAAGATTTGATTTTGCACCTACATTATTTATTTAACCCCTTATGTTCATTTCTGGGGTATGAGGTGTTCCATTTATTCCTCAGGACAGGGGTTTCTTTCCTTGTTTATATTAGAGTTACACCATAGTGGTTTATTCCTAAACTCAGCATTATATTTGTGTTGGATAGGAATCAATTATGCTTGCATTAAAGTGTGAGTACAAACTATTTGTAAATGCAGTGGTGTTTGCTACTGGGTGGTCAAAGGGAGTAAATCTCTTAAATTGCCTCAGGTCATCAGCTAGCTGTGGTAGATTCTCCTCTGAAAAATCTGTAAAGAGAATAGAAAGGTATAAACATCAACGGTGACCATCATCTAGAACCAATGTTCACATCACTGGGTGGCTAGCATTGCTGCAGCTCTATACCGCACACTAATTCAGAGTGTTCAATTCACCTGCTGCATGTGCTTGGAAGATGGGAGGAAACCAGAGCACTTGGAGAAAACCCACACAAACACAGGGTGGATATGCAGACTTCACACAGAAGGCACCCCAGCTGAGAATTGAACTGGGGAACCTCTTGATGTGAGAAGACAACTCTACCTGCTAGTCTACTGTGCCACCCTCTCTCTCCCTCTTTGTATATACAGACTGATATAGAAATATATAGGTATAGCTATGTAGATATCTAGCTCATGAGGTTCCAAACAGTATCTACACTCCTTGTTGCCATTATGCTGTAGTATTAGGAGAATTCTTAATGTTACAATAAAAGAGTTGAACAGTTTGCTACCATATTTCCCTGAAAATAAGATGGGGTCGAAATATGCATTAGGGCTTATTATCAGGGGATGCCTTATTTACCCCCCACCGTACAACAATCTACATTTATTCATGTACAAAAATCGACATTTATTCACGTACACAAATCGACATTTATTCATGTACACAAAATGACATTTATTTGGTACTTTTCTGTTATTGGACAACAGTTCTAAGTAATACGTTTACAGTTGTGTGAGAATTCTACATAAACAGTGCAACAAACATTTCAACTTCAGAATATCTACACCTTGGCTTTCACAGTGCCATATTTCATGCTTAACAGAAAGTGAAGAAAAATCTTAATACATGTGTATTGGAGGAGGGGAATAAAACTGAAAACAGAAGCAATCCATTCTGTTGCCCCAATAATGCAAAATTTATTCAAATACAGTCATGTCATCTTCTTCTGAAACATTGTCATAAGTTTCCAAACCCTGAATTCTGGCCTGAATTTCTTGCAACTCCATTTCCTGTAGAACCATTGGCCCCAATCTGTCATGCCTAGCAATAGAGCTCTCCTTAAATCAGCACTGCTTGTCCAAGTAGCCTGCTCATAATGCATTGGCAAAACAGCTGTCAGTGATTTTATCCCATGAATTTTTCACCGACGTCACGACCTCTTGCAGGCTAGGCTTCACAAAGTTTCCATGCTGATTTCTCTCCATTCTATTTTCAATGTAGTCATTGAGTTCCATGCACAAATGGTCCTTGAATGGCTTGTTTATTGCAATATCAAGAGTCTGGAGATAGGCAGTCATTCCTGCGGGAATCATTATTTGATCTATTCTTCTCCGTGCAAGGAATTTCTTCATGTCTTTAGTGCGGTGAGTGCTGGCTGAATCCCAGACTAACAGACCTCTTTCACCACCTTGCAGAACAAGTGGCAGCGTTACATCGACTCAATTTCTTATAACTGCTTGTATGCACCAGGCTTTTTTGGTTTCAAGAATGTAAATGCCTGAAACACGTTCAATCTTATATTTCTTTCCCTTACTAATGATGAGGTGGGGTTTTCTTCCATCTAGACAAACTGCCAAAATACAGGTAACACGTGCACTCTCGTAACCAGAGGGGGGAATGTAGATTGACGAGGCACCCCACTGATCAATTGTTGTTTGAGATCCTTGGTCCATAAACACTGCAGTTTCATACATAGCAATCATGTTGGAGAGATGGTATTTAGAAAAGTCGATGCCATCAACAAAGGACTTGAATGCAAGTGAACGTTTAATAACTTCAGTATCTTCCAGCTTGAACAGTGTTGTTGATCTTCTTAGAGACAGTTCATATCGCTGAAGGAAGACATCCAGCCAATGTTGTGATGCTTTGAATTCTTTTGGGGATATTTCTAACTGTTTTGCCATTGCAAGGGCAAATGCTTGAATATTAGCCCTGCGCACAACTAAAGCCTTTGCTCTCCCATTAGCAATCCATTCACAGATGATGACTTCCAGCTCAGGAAATAATGGTTTCCGACCTGAGCCACACTTGCGCTTCTTAGCTTTTCCCTCATCGGCCTGTTGACTGAGGTTATCGTACGCTGCATGCCATTTTCAGACCATTCGAAGATCTAACTTCTTCTCTTTGCAGAAAGCTCACAGAGTCTTTTCCCGGGAGTCCTCCACGATTCTTTTCTTGTACTCAGTGGAATAGCTCTTTCTTTTTGCACTCATCTTGTCTGGGAGGGGGGGGTTAATTGAAGACTTACAAGACCAGAGTAGCAAAATGGCAACACAAAATGGTGACGGTTAAGAAGATACAACCACAAACGTTCTTTATCAAGTGCGTGTGCTTTATGTATGTTTTCTGTACTTTGTCCAGTCAAAGCACTCTTGCCAGTGTTTATTGGCCAAGCATCTCAACCATCAAGTGTGAGTGATGATTAGGGTTACAGTAAGAATTGTGGAGGACACCCAGGGAAAGAATCTTACCACATTCTGCAAAGGGAAGAAGATGGGTGTCTAAATGGTCTGAAAATGGCAAGCAGAGTATGATAACCTCAGTCAACGGGTGTCAATAATATTATTTTATAATTCAACATGTCCGTCATCTGTTGCTGATGATCTTAACTGGGGCTTATTTTTGGGGTAGGGCTTATATCATGGCCACCCTGGAAAACCATGTTAGGCCTTATTCTCTGGTTAGGTCTTATTTATGAAGAAATACGGTAGTAAAAGTCCCACATGCTGGATTTAGAAAAGTATGATAAACAAGTCCCTACTCTAAGTTACTAATGAACTCAAGCCAAATTATTTAACACCTTGTAAACCTGCATTTTGCTCTAAATATAGTTCAGAATCCAACCTTTACCACTGTGACTTCCAAATTCTTAACACCACATAAGCAATGTGGCTTAACTACTAATTTGTACATCATTGTTACACTGGGTGGACTTCTTAAAAATCCTGACACTTTTGGTAAAAAGACAACGAGAGGAAAGCTCCTGAGGTTGCTATAATTATGGACTGGGATTCATGAGGATGTACTGAGCAGCTTTATAGCTTTGCCTGTGAAGTTTTTCTTTGGCTTGAGGAATACTCACTAGACATAAATATCTATGACATTACTGTTCAGCGCACTCAGCCCTACTCAGCTCTGATCTGATATTCAGATGTAGTGGAATGAAGTGAATGCAGCTAACTGCATTGCTTTCATAACATGGAGCGGAGAACGACAATGAGAACATGGTGAGTGTACTCATTAATTAATAGTGTCCGTCCCAGCTAAAGTGTTGTGACAATACAAGGCTAGCTCATGCACAACTCAAGTTACTGTGTCAATATATAGCAGTTCATTCTAGTAAACCCTACAAAGCTCAGTGTTCTGTTGTAGTGCTTTATATGAATATAACCTTAAAAAGTGGCCCCCGATCATATGGACAGTATTGTTATTGTTATAGTAGGGAAAAAAGGAACATAGGAACAATACTAGGCAAGTGACCACATGGATCATGAGATTCCTTACCATATTTACCTTCAAATAGACATATTTAAAAGTTTGTGCCTTCCTTTTCAAACTCTTAATAGTACCCCCTTCTCAATCGAGCATGGCTGTACCTGACAAACCTAGTGTAAACTTGTGTCTACCCATCCAATCATCATGATTAGTCTTAAAGGTAATCAAAGTAGTACTTTGTTTGACCCTTAGTAGTAACTTATTCCATAGGCTGGGAATATGTTGAGTAAGGAACCTATCCCCCCAACAAATTTTCTTTATTTGTTGGTGTAAATTTAAGTCACTAGTATGGGTGTTTGTAGAGCCAGTGGTTTTGCAAAAAAATGGAATATTTAATAGGGTTTTTATTTATTTATTTATTCATTCATTCATTCAGCTTAGTAACCATGGTAGACCACTGATCTAAGTAGATCTATTTCAGTCTCAGACTGGACAAATATAAATAACAATATGCAAGCAAGTTAACAAGAAGCGTTATGAATACTACCACTCATACTATACTGGAGAAAATGTCCAACCTGCAAACTGACAGATTTGTTGCAAACTTCATCCCTCTGTCCCCATCAGCCATACCCCAAGGCATACCTGACACTAGTCCTCTGCCTAGTATCTCTAGAGATCAAGTCATATCTGTGCTCTCCAAGGCCAAAAACATAGCTTCAATGGGACTAGATAACATCCCAGGTTGCTTATTAAGCAATCTAAAACAAGACCTAGTGAACCCACTTGGCATTCTCTTTAACCATAGCCTGAGAACTGGCTTTGTTCCAGCAGAGTAAAGAACAGCAACGGCAATCCCCTAACACAAAGTGGGGCCATCAACTGGCCCTGGGAACTATAGACCCATAAGTCTACCCAGCCTCATCTGCAAGGCCATGGAAAGAATCATCATGGAACTTATCAATAAGGACATAGGCGACCTTCAAACTCTAGACCCAACTGAGTTTGGCTTTGGTAAAGGTAGATCATGCTTATTAAACCTAGTAGACTTCTTCAAGAAAGGTAAGACATTGCATACTGCCTATCTTGACCTAGTCAAGGCTTTTGACACAATCCTCCCACTCAGGTGTCATTGAGAAACTCTGCCAGCTGGAGCTTAACCCTTATATCACTAGACAGATAGCCAAATGGCTCACCAACAGAACACATGCTGTCAAAGTTGGAGACTCCACCTCTACCAGTAGACCCGTCACCAGTGGTGTACCACAAGGATCTGTGCTGAGCCCTTTACTGTTCGGAATCTATTTCTTGGAAGTCCAGGCTAAAGTAGATGGCCTTTGGCTTACCAAGTTTGCTGATGATTGCAAACTGGGGGCAATCATTGAGTCCCCCAACAATGTTAACATATTACAGGAGGGGCTAAGACAACCAAATGACTGGTGCCGAAGCCATAGTCCAAAACTAAACACAAAAAAGTGCATTATTATTCCCCTTTGGCAAAGCGTAATTCCCTGCTAATTACAATATTGACAGCATCCCCCTAAGTTCAAACCTAGTGGTGCAATATCTGGGAACACTGGTAGATAGCAATTTGAACTTCGACCACCAAGTTTCCACAGTAGTAAGGAAAGCCTTCTATGTTGCGCATCACGTAAGTAAGGGCATCGCATCCAAGGTTTAAGGATGTCATAACTCCACTGTACTCAACCCTCATCAGACCATTAACAGAGTACAGTACTTCTTCTGCATGTACCTCACCAGACACCTGCAGCAGCTGGAGAAACCACAGAGGTTCCTCACCAAGAAAATACAGGGCCTCCAAACCATGACTTATGTGGATAGACTGAAAACCCTGTCACCATACTCTGTATTGTATAGGCTGCTGAGAGGCCACTTGTGCCTGGCCTACAGATCAGTCTCTAACCCTGCCCTGATGGATATGCTGCACATCCACTGGAGAGACAGATATATCTCCCAGAGATTGACACTATTTTGGAATAAATTTCCAATTTACGTGAAGCAAAGCTCCTCACTTACCCTATTCATGTGCAAACGGGACAAATGGATGGGAGACAGCAAATTCACCCCAGGGGCATTATCCATGTCCCTCATGGACAGGGGTAGTCTGTGTTGATCATAGACTTGCTCTGCAAATTACGTCCATCTAACCAAGGACAATTGAAGTGACTCAGGATTTCCATGGCTAGGCTTGTAAGGATTCTAGTGCTCCTAGCCTAGTAACCTCCTATAAACCTATGAACCTATACAAACAAAATGTTGTACAGAAATAGCACTGAATCAATAACAGTAATAATACAAAGTACACAGTACAGGGGACAATAGGAAAGAATGGCTAGAGCAAGGAGGAAAGAAAAGTAAGATAGTGAACTAGTGAAGGGAATGCACCCAAAGTGTAATAGATAACAAAAGTAAGGTAAGGGCACACAGAAATTAACTATATAAGATATATACGATGTGGAAAGAGGTCACATATTAGTGTAGGAAAATAATGTGAGGAAGATAAAGGTGCCTGACTGCTGATGGGAGAATGGGGGATTAGATGATGTGTACAAAGGGAAAGCATTTGCAAACTGACTCACACCTGAGATGATCTTTAAGCTGAGTATGGAATGAGGGTATGAGGTGAGGTTTTTAAGATTAGTAGTCTGGGTCTTTCATGACTTGAAAAGTAATACACAATTCACCTTGAAACAGTCTGCAGGCTACTGAGCACAAGAAGAAATGTGCTAATATATCTGGATTGCTGAAGGACTTAAGGACTTTAATTTTCTTGGTAAGGTATCTTAGGGACCTTTCTAGTTGATCAGTATGCTTTAATTTATGCATACTAAAGAGGCAGTGTATTCAATGATAAGTCTGATAACAGAAGAATACAGTGGCAGGATGAATTCTTTAGATCTTGAAGATATTTCCTTGGAAATTAACTGTGCAAGATAGAAGGATTTCCCAGCTATAATGAAGACACGATGATCAAATAAGAAATAGAATTGTCCACATAGGTACCCAGATCTGATGTATCTGTATCTGTCTGAAAAGGGCTGCTATTTTTAACATATGCATTAGGAGTAATTTTTCTGTTGAATGCTACTGTACTGTACTGTACTGTACTGTACTGTACTGTACTTGTTTACATTTAACTTGACACCCTTTTCAGTACATGAGGTATGTCTGTATGCATTCCAACCCTTGCTGGAGCTGTTTCATATCAGTGGATGAGCAGGTAACCATTTCCCAGCTAGCAGTCATCAGCAAACTTGGTCAATCAGATTTAAGGGATATTGGATTGAGTGTCTGCAAAATAACTTTCAAACAGCAAAGGTCCAGCACTGATCAGATAGCCTAGTATAAACCTATGAACCTATGAACCTATGAACCTATGATCCAACTAATTCCTAACTAGCCAAACAGGAGTCCCCATCACTGATTCATGTGGTACCACAATAGTTACAATGGTCAGACAGGCTACCAGCAACCAAAGGAGTTTCTAACAATTCTGGTACCTAAGGCAGTCCCCCAAGCCAAAGAAAAAAAAAACGCCTCTTGAGTCTGTAGCAAACTACTTGCTACATTTGCAGCAAGGAGTTGTTACATAGTTTATGACAGAGGAGCATGTAAAGTGCTTTTTTCATTTATAAAAAAAAAAAAACCTTTCCTTTGTTTTAAACTGTAGCAAACTACTTCCTGCATTTGTAATGCAGCAAGCAGTTGCTATAGTTTATGCACATGTACTAAAGTGATTAAGTTATTAAAATAATAAAAGCTCTTTTGGTTTAAACTACAGCAAACTGCTTGCTACATTTGTAGCAATTGCTACAGTTTATGCTACATATGGAGAGCTAAGTACTTCAGTTTATGCCAGACAAACAGCATGTAATTGTTTTAAGTTGTGCAACTGCTACAGTTTATGCCATGCCCAAAGCATGTAAAGCACTTCTTCAGTTTTATATGTATAAAAAACCCTCTTGTTTTAAACTGCACAAACTGCTACATTTGTAGCAAGTATTTGCTACAGTTTATGCCACACACTGAGTGCAAAGCACTTCATTTCTGGCCACAAATGCAATATCGACATTCAATGCACTAAACATAAATCAGGATCTGCCAATTGTGCCCCCTAGCACTTTGCACCTAGGGCAGCTGCCCCTTTGTCACACCCTAGCTATGCTACTGCCAACATCTTTCACAACCTGGGATCTGTAGGATAGCCAATTTGCAATCCAACAGATAACATAGGGGTTTGCATTAAATTTGCCTAATTTGTTTTAACAATTGCAATAGGCGTTATAGTATCAAAATCCTTAGTCAAATTAAGATACACAGTCTATACTGAGAGCTACTGTCCAGAGTCTATGTAACCTTTTCAAACATGATTAAGGTTCAGTAAACAGCATCTGTCCTTCACACAACCAAACTGATTGGGTTCTAGATTAGTTAAGTTGCCTGCATCTGCATAAATGGGTTCTACTGTGATATTTAAAATGGGTGACACAGTGGTGCAGTAGTTAACATTGTTGCCTCACAGCAAGAAGTTTTCTGGTTCAATTCTCAGCTGCGATGCCTTCTGTGCGGAGTTTGTTTGTTCTCCCTGCGTTCGCGTGGGTTTCCTACGGGTACTCCAGTTTCCTTCCACATTCTAAAAACATGCATCTGGAATATTTCTCCCCAGGCCTCCGCTGAAAATAGGCTCTGTCCTAGTTGGACTTTCCTGGTCAACAAGTGATAAATAAATAAAATAAATAAATATGTTCCAGATTTGCATATAAGGCTGGTAAGGTTGATGGGCTTATAACTGCCTGGATTTTTAGGAGGCCACTTTTGTGTAGCTATTCTCCAGGCATCACACACAAACCCCATGGATAGACTGAGGTTGAACAGTTTAAGCAGAGGCTCAGAAAGTGAGTGCTTGGCATCTATGAGAATGCAGTCTTGTATGATGTCCGGTCCCATGGAAGTATTATTTTTTAGTCTTTGACAGGGATTTTAACACTTGCTCTACTTTGATTTCAGGAGAAACTAAATTTCCAGGTATACTGGGGACAGCAGTGTGGTAGGTGGGATAAAATTAGTACTAAATTGTTCTGTTAATATATATTTGCTATATCATTGGGACTAGAATATGTGATATCTTTATAGATGAGCTCAGAGGGTATACGTATGTGATTTCAATTATCAGATTTTTTTTGGCTTACTATATATCACAAATGACATACCAACAATGGTGAGCTGAAAAACCTAAAAAAACTCCCCTACATCTCCAAATGTGGGGGGCAAGTCCCCCATTCCACCTCCCCAAAATTATTTATACCAACTCCTCAGTTGCACTACATTGAGGAAAAGGGTAAAAATGAAATGCACACATGAGCTAGCACAGTACAACACATTGTGGCAAATCTTGCCCCAGCATTAAATTCTCAAACTTCCACTCGATCACTAGTATAATGCAAATGCATCACATAGCCAACTCAGTGTATTCTTGGACATTATTCCTTAATTTTCTGAAATAAATGTAGAAAGATTTGTGGTTTCCTTTGGTATCTGTAGCAATCATAAGCTCGAAGTCTGCATCACATTGCTGGCATGTTTCACTGTAGTCCTGAAATAATAGAAAGGGAATTTCTTACAGCTTGTCATCATTTTCCTTTTGTTACATAGTTTACAGTATGGTAGTTCCACCAGAGATATTTATTCCTGCAATTCCCATTATATTTAGGGTGGATGGGTACCAACATTTCTTTGCAACTGTTTAGGCGATGGCAAAAGTTGGAGGTGAATGTGGCTGCCCTCTTAGTTAGGTCCATTTGCAGGGATTGTTGGGAATTTTTCATAAATCTTCTACAAACTGAAGTAGGTTTGCCCTGGTGAAGTCCCTAAAGACAGTTTCATTTGGTGGTGGGGTTGTGCCACTAGGCCTGGCAGAGAAGATGACTAACTTGTGGTCAGATTTAACCAGAGATGAGGAGATGTGGATTGGGATACAGGCAGAGGCTAGGTTGTGAAGGACCAAATCAAAGATATTAGAATCTCTAGTGAGTAGTTTTACAATCTTTTCTAACACACTGGTGGTAAAAAAGTCTACGAAATGCTGTGCATATCCATTTTAGAGGTGTAAGTTGCCAGTTAATACTTTGATAATTGAAATCCCATAGCAAGAAGGTATTTTGTTTGAAATTCAACTCATCATTGGTGTTAGAGTAAGTTTCATTACCTTTGGGGGACATTGATGTAATCTACAGCCAGCAGTAAAGTAATAGCTGGCTTTGATAACAGTGATTTGGATCTCCAGGAACTCCACATTAGGGTCATGAGTAATCTGACTTGAGGTGATGATACTTCTGACAAATACAGTTACTTCCTCACAGTTTCCCAAGGGCCTGAAGGCATGCTAGATACTAAACCCTGGTATAGACTGAGTGCTGTCACTGTATTTAAACCATATCTCAGGAAATAAACAAACATGAATGTTTTTCAAGTCACAGGATCGTCTCAAAGCATAGACATCTTTCTGTTTAGACTCCTAGCATTGAATAGTGCCACCGTAATGCTGTCTGAATTTGAGTTTGAGTTTGCTATGTAAGAATGCCTAGCAGTGGGCACTTTGCCTAATAAGGCTATAGGTTTTAGTCAGTTTGTTGAAGCCATGGTATAAGCCATCCTTGAAACAGGAAGCCTTATCTACCATCTCATTGTAGGTTGACATATGCTGGAATCCTTTAGAGTGACACCAACTACTTAGTTGTTAAAACCAATTATCTCGTCTTGGTATCTAGGCATCATTCTTTGTGAAGTCAAAATACTACTCAATATTTGTGTCTTTCCTGTCTCTTATGCATCTTGTGTCTTTGCATGTTCTTCTTGGTGCAGTACCTGAGGTCATTCACTCCCACATGGATATAGTCATATTTGGCTGGTTTAAGGGCTTTAGGGCCTTTGTGGCATTGCGGACCCTGGTACCAGACAAACAACTTACAGTCACTCTGTTCTTGTCCATTCGAGTGAGTGTGGAGTCCAAATGCATAACTATAGAGTAATTTGTGATTAAAACATTTCCCTGTATAGAAGCAGATGTAGTGGACCTAATAGACTTAAGTTTGCTTTCCTGGTGACTCTTGGGTCACTTTACAGTATTTGCGTGTGTGTGTAAGAAGAAGTAAGTATTGTTGTTTTGTGTGCATGATGTGTTCTAGGAGGCTTTGCCCTAGTGGTATGTTGTGGCTAATGTGGTGTTGTGGATGCATGATACTTAGTGATCGTGGGTTTTGCAAGTGCTGGCCTCACCACAGCTGCACACAACTAGGAATCAATATCTGTTTGCTCCTTTTCTCATCAGAAGCAAAGCAGTATCACCAATCCTAGAGTGGCTCCTGAAAACTAGTATCAGCCCAGGTGTTGCTGGAGTCAGAACATTTGTTATAGTCTTCTCTTGGTAGATGCCCTGGATAGCATGTATAGCAGCTCAGCATAACAAAAAGCCAAGCTGCACAAAGGCCCAACATTAAACCTGAAGGATTCTTACCAAAGTAACAACTAGACTAATCAGGGAAGTCCCTTACACAGTGCCCAGCCAAAGACCAACAGGAATTAATGTTTTTCTGTTCCTTCTATCTTCAGAAACAAAGCAATAGCATTAATATCATGTTGGCTCCTACAAAGACTCAGGCTTTCCAGTGATTGGTAATCTCTAGGACGGACAGCAAATAATGTCTGTCTCTCTCCTTCTTTCACCAGGGATAAAACAGAAGCACTAATCCCAAGCCAATTCCTGAGAAGCAGTTTGTAAACTCTCCAGTGATTGGTAGTCTTTTTCCAGATGTTGCAATTTTTAAGAGTAAGACTGATAGATGAGTTAGTAGTCTGTGTACTGCAATGTGCACTAAGTGAGTGGAAAGATATGAAATAGGTGGGTAAATTAAAATGTAACAGTCTGAGGGGAGACTCTTCCCAGTTTGATTTTTTAGCTCCCAGTAGTATGAGACAGATAATATGAGACTGGGAGGAGCTTCCAAAGTCAATTTTACCGTATGTGGGTGGGAGCAACTCAAGTGACATTGAGTTTAAAACACAATAGGGATTGAGCATATATATGGGAAAAATTCCAATATAACCACAAAAAAGTTGTAGTCTGAAAGGGCTAGAGGTTACCAATTATTAAACACTTTCCTATTCCTATTCTGATTTCCCTAAATAAGAAATTCTACTTCTCAGTTCATCCCACAAAGTAGCTATATGTAATTCCTTTACAATCAGTGAATAGAAAACAAATCTATTCTCACTAGTTCTAACCAAGAATGTTTACAACTCAAAGCAAAAACAACTTTAAAGTAAATCAAAAAAATAAAATAAAGCAAACTGTAATAAAATAAGACCAAAAATAAAATAAACAATGGAAGTATGTTAACCCCTAAATGAAGAAATCCATTACTGTAAAAAACAGCAGTAGTCTCAGAGCACTTGTAGTTCTCAATGATGAAAGCAGTATGAAAAGAGGATGTCAGAGCAAATAGACTGAAACACAGAAGGTGAATAAATAGGACAATGGTAAGATAAGAATAGGGTACATTTTTGTTAGGCTAGAGTCCTTCATATTAATTTGAAGAAAAACAGATGAGGGGTATGGAATGCAATAGAAGACTTGGTATGGAAAGAGGGCACAGGATAGTGCGCTATGGCAAACAAACACAAAACAATACAGGCTACAATAGTATTTTTGCACACACAAAGAAGGGATGACACTGGCTAGATGCATACATACAAAAGGTGGAAAATGAGGATGGTGAGGGTTAGACTATGTACACGGTGCAGCATAGGACACATTAAGAAGGAAGGCCACACCACTTAGGGGATGGTATGATACTGAAAACAGTGTGGGTATCAGGGTGGCCCAGAGGGCTATGTCAACAGAACCGTTGTCTGCTGATGGTCCCATGTAGGTGTGTCTAACCCTTTGGTGTTCTATGATCATGGCCTGCTATTGCAGTGAATTTCATTTAACAGCAGGAGGGCCTCTATTTGGCCAAGATGTTGGACAGTGTGTCACTTGACTGCATCATCTGCCACATCTCCAATCATCTGTTGCAGCTGGGGTTGGTCAACAGACTGAAAGACATAGGTGTCCACCTGAGAAGGGTCTTCACCCTTCTCCACCCACACCCTATCATTTGACCCCTCTCCCACAAGTCACAGCAGACCGAGATAGCAGTGAAGGTACATGGGTCTGTCAATCTTTCTTTTCTGCATCAGGAGATCTTCCAGAATGGAAACACGGTGGCAACAAAGTAGTTAATTGTTTCATTTTCATTAAAACACACTGAACTCTAATGCAAATAGCAATTTTGCAATGATATATAACTCACCTTGCAGCCTCCTGCCTCCTTTGACACTCCACCCTATTGACATGTATCTCATCACAAGCTGAAAGATAAAAGTATACACATAATTAATACCTCTGTGAGGGTTATAAGTTATTCTTTAAGCTTAGAAATCTTATGTGTGTGTTATATCTCTGGACAATCTCTTTTTTTACTACAGTTTCCAATTCATGCAGATCTTTGGGATGGTATCATTTCAGGGCATCATAAAAGTGTCAAAACTACTTGACAGACTGCTGGATACCTGTAGCCTTGGCAGGTAAGATGCTCAGGTCATGGCACGCATCGCATCCATTTTTTAAAGGGTTTGTCATAAGGACCAAGAAACTGCCACCTGAAGTAGATGTAAAGGAAATAAAGAAATATCTTTGACTCCTTCACCACCTTTGCAGGAACCCTGTGTCTAAAGTGCTATCAGCCATCTCTTCTTTGCAAGATGACAAATGATATAACAAACGGCAGTGCCTTACATGAATATGCATGGCCGAGATTCTAACAGCACAGAAGCATTCACTACCCATTGTGCAGCTCATGTTCATGCAATTACCTACTGCACTCACGTTGGAGATTTGAGAATGTGATAAGGCTGTCATAGCAAGACTATGGCATCATTGCATGAACACATAATTAAGTAATTCATAGCCATTCATGACAGGAGGCTTCAATTGTCTATGAAGTCTGCAAAAAGGGTTTCATTTGTGTAATTCAGCTTGGTACCACCATTTTAGTTGATAATATTCCTTAAGTCATACCATACTGTAATTATCATAAAAAACGGATGTAGCATATCCAAGATTGGGCAGACAGATCATAGACAATTTCACTGATGTTAAAAACAATGTTCTGGTGCACGTTCTTAAGATGACAGATAGAGGTGGTGAAAACCAACCATTATGGAAGCAGGTGTTGCAGTCTGTTCTGAGGTACATAAACAAAGGTCCAGGTCACATAACAGCACACCATCCTTGCTACAGTTTGTAATGAGCTCTGCATATTCTGAACACCAAATGTACAGCAGGCTGAGGTCACAAAGGTGAATCCCATCCTGCCAGTGGAATACTTAAGTTCTACATCCTCTCAGAGGCAATGCAAGACTTGAAGACTGGTATGCAATCGCTCCCTATCTATCTAGCCTTACAGTGATCCCACCCTCAGTATTCTGCCCTAGTGCCATGTGTCCCACACCCATTTCCTGTTACTATTCTTATGTTATCATGTTCCCTGATTCATGTGCATCTGACCTGTTTCCCTCACTCAATCTGCATTACAATCTTGGTTTATTGTGTGTCTCCTGCTACTATGTGGAAATGATAATAACTGTGACTCATACTGCTGTCCATCCCATGTATTGTTGGACTAGTGACTGATACATAGTGAAACCATATCATTGACTGATACATAGTGAAACCATATCATGCTCTGACCATTAAAACCCTGTCAGAAACACTGCATGCATCATAGTTACTGTTTTACTTCATGTTCGCCATGGCTCAAAGTTGTTGAAAAGACATTGCTGCCTTGTCAATGCTGCTACATGTTGTCTCCATCGCTGTCTAGGGACTCTCACTAACTGTACCTCATTCTGCTGCTGATGACTGTCATCAGCTTCACCCACTGCCTCTGCTTGATAGTGTAGTGCAGCCACATAAGTGAGATGTTGTTTCGGCCTTGATAACATCATATTGTTGATCATGGTGAAAACTGTAGTCATCTTGCTGCCAGTATCTGGTAAGTACTGTAGAGAAGCCCCAGAGGTATCCAGGTAGTGAAAACATTGCCATCAGTAGTCCAACACACGATATGTGATCTTCCACAGCTGGGCATGAGCAGTGCCAAAATTAATTTCAGCAGTCGTTTCAGGGTTGCATAGTAGGAGTCATGAGCCAGGTTTTGAGAGGTAACCAACATCAGTTGCAAAACACAACATAATTTTTTTGGGGTGGGGTGGGAGATTGGCTACAAGCATAGTGTATGTATGTGTCACTGTGTTTTGTATACATCATGCCAGCACTTACTAACATTATGATGGATAATCATCATTCTGAAAATGGACATACAGACCTATGGAATGTAAATAAAGAATTTATTAAAAACTGCTATGATGCTACAGATACACACACATACACACACACACACACACACACACACACACACACACACACACACAAGCGTACACACACACACACACACACACACACACACACACACACACACACACACACACACACACACACACACACACACACTGGTTACAATCCTATGTGCATTGCAGATTGTCTGGCTGTTGAGGGAATAGTATTTTTCCTACTGATGTATGTCTGAGACTGTGGACAAGGAGAAACCTTTATAGCCACTTGACACCAGTCTATGGCACCCAGCAACTCAGAGAAGTGAGTGATGCCGTAGAAGCCACACATAGTGCTGTCTCTAGCCTCTTCATTCCTGGAGACCCATATGTGCTCTTTAACATGAAGCAGCACAACAATTAGGAACTTACTGACTATCCATTAGGGAAAAGCCTGATAAATACCCGCTGGTTAGTGAAAGGTCTCTGTAGGTAAAACAGTAAGTGTAGCACATACCTTGGCAACCACTGCTACTCATTCCCTGAGATTCAGAGTGTGGGCAAAATGTATTATCTAAGCTCTGAATGATATCCCCATTCATTTATAGCAATCCAGTATTTGGTCATCAGTGAAACCATGGTTGGTCAGGTGCTGATAATGCTTATGAGCCCTAGGTATGCAAGGAAGCACAACCTGATCAATGCAGGCAATGCATGGACCAATACAGTGCTGCTCTACAGAAACTGATGTAACCGTGAACTTATCTGCTAGGGGCTACACTGATATTTTTCTGCATGCTTTATCCTTATATATAGCATCATGTCATCAAACAGCGTGATGCCTGAGCTGACTGTAAGTTCTCATTCGATGTGCTTCATTTATATATTTTTATGAACTCATTTCCCTGTATAAATACATACTGATTAATTTATACATGTTGCATACTACTCTGAGCAAGCTGTTGCATGGCTGCACAACTGTGTGTAAATGAGAAACACCCACCACTTTGTTGAGAGCCATACATGTATTCCAGTGTAGTCAAGCATATGTATCCATATATGAACTCACAGATGAAGGATTATTCTGTGCCTTTGCCCAGCTCATACTATTTACTGCCTTTCATAACTTAGAAGTGTTCTTTAGGTTGATTTGTAGTGCAATCATGGGGACACTAACTGACCTGAGAATTACCCAATGTAACCATAAAACTCAGTGTTCTCTCCAACAACCATTCTCCGATATGTGTATTAATCACTAGTCTCCATCACAACATCTCCACAAACTGTTGACCTCAGTCCTTCTCATCCCTTTTGTGTACCTTTGTCTATTAAACTACCACTGTCAATGCCACAGCAAAATTATTCCCCATTTCTTTAGTAACCATCAGAACTGATTTTCTCATCATTCATCAGACTCAAAAATCCTGTAATAATGAATATATGCAAAAAATATATACTTTTATACAGAAACCCAGAAAGAGACTTGAATCCGGTGGAAAATTAACCTCTCCCTTTCACTAGGAAATATGTTTATTTTTATTAGGGGCTCAGTTAAAGTTGTCTGATGACATAAAGTCACTTTCTTCTGCACTGAATACATTTCACTTCTCAAACAGCCTAGGCTCGTTTGGAAGGAAGTGAACTCTGTAATCAATAGAACACCAAAACACCACTTTCAGAATGCCAGCTACTTTACTCTTAACATGGACCAGTCACCCCTGAAAATTCCAGGCTGAATTCTCTAAGCTTTTCTCAGTTTCTCAACCTTTTAACTCTTAACATACCTGTTGTACTCAGAATTCCTCAAACTGATCCTTCCATTGGTTCTAATTTAAAATAACTTCTGTCCAGGATATTGACAAGCTAACCGACCATCTCCCTGTTCATAGTCCACCAGGATAAGATAGCCTCTGTCCCTTCTTCATTAAACTTTGAAAATACTTCTTCCTAAAACCACTGTAATGTATCTTTAATCTTTATCACATTGCATATTCCCTGACATCTGGAAACCTCTGTCACATCACACATTTCCTGACATCTGGAAAGCTCCATTACATCACATGTCCCTGACATCAGGAAAGCTCCATTACATCACACATTCCCTGATATTTGGAAAGCTGTTACTTATTCCAGAAACAACATATTCTAGCTCAAATATGGATTTCAGGCCCCACTGTCCTTCTCCCAGTACTCAGGAAGGTGCTCAAGAAATTTTCGCACACCCAAGCCTGTGATCGGCATAAAAATAGCATCTTATCCTGGCACTAACATGGATTCTAGACAGGGATAAAATAAGTTTGGGCATAAATCCCTTCAGAGCTTTACTGCTTCTGAGGAGTACACTCCTCTTTTGAGGATTGACGGTCAGCTTGAGCTTTTTTTTGTTGGGCAGATAAGTTCCATGGGGGGGGGGGGGGCTTCAATTTTCTTAACTTTATTGATGTGTATTTTTTTTTTTAATTTCCTCTTCAAGAAAGTTATTTTAAGCTAGAAGTGTTGTGTTTTAATAATAATATACTTTTCAAACAGTGAGCTCATTTTTTCTGTCAGTTTTAAATTTGGTATAAAGTAATTGAAAACATTTTTCTGTGGAGAAATTGTGCCTATTTTATTTTTGTGATACTGGCATTCTGTTTTAAAGTGCTTTTTTACTGTGTTTTTCTGTTAAAAAGTAACATTTGCAGACTGGTAGTATTTACCAGCAATTGCAGCTGACCTTTCTGAGGAAAGAGACACCATTTTCAGTTTGAACATGGAACAGACTACTGATCTCATGGTCAGTCCTTGCTCCAGCCACAAAAAGAAAAAAAATAAGGAAAATAGCCTTTCTCATCACATCAGGATAGCAATTTGCCACAGCCACCACTCATCCTTTATCCCAGATCCCTGCATTTACAGCCACAATGGACCGGAGGTTGGCTATGTCCTCTGTGACTATTGGAGTCCCTTTAGTTGGAAAGGGAGAACCACTCTTGTTGGACCTGGGAGAGGGAACAAGGATGTTTTCCCTGTTGTGTCAGAATGCTGTGCCCATCCCTGGGAAGCTGTTGATGTCATTAGTAACACAGTTGGCCCTATTTATCCTATCAAACAAAAACAGAAAACCAAGCATGTATCTGCTCCTCCTCAATTTTCTTTGGATAGGAGTATTTTACTGGGTCTGGCTCAGGGTTTAATTTAAGCTACAGATCCTTCTTGTAAAGTAGTTTCTGATGAAAGAGGGATACCTCTTTTCATGAAGAAATTCAAGATTCTGAATCTGAAGGGAAGATGCAGGAATGGATACATTTTTTCTTCAGGTTTCTGATTTAGACTCAGAGGATGTTTCTCTTTCTCTAAGACTATAGAATATGCCAGTCTTTTCAGTGGGAGAACAATGAGGTTCTCAGTCCCTCAGAAACTATTGTGAATTATTACAAAACAATTTTCCAGTACCTAAATCCACTCCTTCAATTCTGTCTGCTTTATAAGATGTGTGTATTACTGCCTGCAGTTTTCCTGATACTCCGCCAGCTGCCCTAAAAAGACAGATTGGATTTATAACGTTCCTCAGTTTTTTTAAATTTTAAACATTATTCCCAAACCTGACCCAGCAGCTATAGCTTTAGTTGATCCTACTGCTGTTAAGCACAAGTTAATTCCAATCATTCTCTTTCTGATAAGAATGGGAAAATTGTTGATAGGTATGGGAAAGAGTGTATACTTCTGCAACTTTGATTTTCAGAATTTTCAATTGTCAGGCTCATACAGTATGTCAAAGTTTGTTCTGACAAATTGTGAAAGTATGAGGAATGTTTTATCTATAGTTTCATGTTGTGAGGAAATCTGCTTTAAATAACTTTGTTTTTTTTCCTATTTCAGAGGTCACTACTCATTGTTTACAGTGTGTGTATGACTCTGTTGATACTTCTTCCAGGGCTATGGCCACTGATACTTCTTCCAGGGCTATGGCCACTGATACTGTTTTGAGGAAGTTTGTGTAGCTGCATTCTTAGAAACTCCCAGATAATGTTATAAATGAGGATTTTTCCCTTGAATAGAGATTTAGAGTTCTGCCCCACTGCTGTAGAGATAATTAAAACATGTGATCAAAGGGGTAAGCTGATCCAGGAAATCTCTTAAGATTTTTCAGCCCTCCTTTTTAAACTTTTCCAAGAGATTTTCTATCTCCTCACCCAATTTTGGAAAAAAGAAAAAACAAACAAAAAAACCCAGAATGAACAGTCTCAACAAAACACAGGAAAACAGATGATGTTATGTGATCCTATCTCGCCTACATTCTGTACTGATGGGCTCGGAGCCGATCCCTCGGCTCCGACTCGGCACGCTTATGCTATAGAGCGAGGCCTCTTATTGGCTGAGCTATCTTTATCCCAGGATGCACCACCACTAATCCCCCAGATCTCGTTTGCTGCTAACAAGCTTAGACGTGGTCTCAACATTGGCTGGGCTAAGTACTATTTATTAGGCTTTTTCCTGTCACAAATTTCCTTATTTTGAACCCAAAAGCTGTTTTAACAGCTATTGTTGTTATATTGGTGTGATTGGTGAATTTTTGTTGGTAAATTCGTGATTTTTTTAGTCAGGGAAGGTTTCCCGTTTTAGTTAGAGGGGCCTTCCCCTGTTACTTTGCTGTTTGTGTATCTTCTTGGGTCAAGTACCCGTTTAAGTTAGAGGGTCTTGACTCTCTTTATCTCGTTTTTTGTCTACTAACTGTTTAGTTTTAAAAAAAAAAAAAAATATATATATATATATTTTGTGGTTATATTTGGTAAACTTTATATTTGTTAAAACTTGTATTTAACTGAGTCTAGTGTTTTTCACTTAGATAGTTATGTCTAAAGAACACAAACCCTCCGGGTTTAAGAAATGCACGAGGTGTGGGTTTAAAATGTCCATAACGGACGACCACTCCTCGTGCGTCTATTGCTTAGGTGCTAAACACCTACAAGAGTCATGTAGTGTGTGCCACGTGTTCTCTTCTAGAGTCCTCCAGGAGAGGAAAAACAAATTAATCCTCAAGGGATTAATCAAGCCTTCCTTCGAGGAGGCTTTATCTTCCTCTCCGTCTCCTTCTAAAAAGAAGAAAGCGTCGGCTCCGACCAGTCAGTCGGAACCGACCGCTAAAAAAGCTAAGCAGACGTCTCCATCGGCTCCACGGACTTCAGAGCCGAGGTTGGAATGGTCTGCCTCGATGCCTCCAGCCTCGACCCCTCTGGTTTCGGAGCCGAGGTCTGGGGCATCGAGAGGCGGGTCACCCTCATCGGCTCCACTGATATTGGAGCCGATAAGGGTTACCGGCTCAGACTCTTCCCCCTCGGAGCCGAAGTCCTTATCGGCACTGAGGGAAATTTCCTTGAAACCTTCTTCGGAGCCGATAGTTGTTGAGTCCTTTCGGAGCCGGTCCCCGAGCCCTTCGGAGCCAATGGAGAAATCGGTTCGGGCCTGATCGGTATCCTCTAGATCATCCAAGATGTCTGATTCAGACATCGACAGGGTGCTCCTTCGACTCTTCCAGTCTCCGGTGTTCCAAAAGCTGGTTTCGGCTCCAACCCATTTGGCTTCGGAGCCGATGGTCCACTCCCCTACTGTGGTTCCTCCTCCAACAGCTTCGGCACCATTGGAGCCAGTGCTGGTGGAACCTGTGGAGGTGTTAGGGTCGGGCCCGACCCTTGCTCCAACTCCGGCTCTTGGGTTGGAGTTCAGTACACGGACTTCTTCCTTCGGCCCTGGGGGGGAGGCTTCGGGATTGATGCTTTCAGTCCAAAGTCTCCCTCTTGGTGCATCGGCGGCGGGAGTGCCGTCCACTGTTGTGGCCACGGAGGTGGGACCCTCCCAGGATTCTGGTGGTCCCGCCTTCAGGGCTATGAGGAGTGCTTTAGCCAAATCTTCCTTGGCTACCTCCACGGTTTCTCCAGCTCCTTCCCTACATTTGGAGACTGGGTCGTTGGCAGTCCCCCTGTCCTTAGACAGCGGAGCCCCTGGGCCTCAGGTTACCCCCGCTGGGGTTTCTCCCTCTCCTGGAGGTCCTTCTGAAGCCTCTTCGGAAGAACCTCCCAGGAAGAGATCGTGCAAGAGGAAGCACGTTGACTCCCCTGATGAGTCCCTGACATCCGACACTGATCTCGATGATGCAGAAGGGTCCCCCAAGTCGTCCTCGGATGATGTCTCCTTTGCAGACATCCTGGAAGCCCTAAAACAACGAGGCGGCTGGCAGTCCAAACCTCCCTCTGCTGATGAGTTGGTGTTCCTGAAGGCCTTCGGGGCTCAGCCCTCCGCCTCCTGGGTGTCTCCGCCCTTCGACGAGCTCTTGGATTTGATCTGTCGAAGGGCGTGGGAACACCCAGACTCTGTGGAACCGGTGCCCGCTCGTCCGAACAAATTTCTCTCGGCGCCCCCTGATAGAGAGTTCCTTACTAAAGGTGTGGCTGTAGATGCTTTGGTGGTGGCATCTGCTACCCAGCAAGATGTAGCAGAGGCTTCTACATCCATCCATCCTCCTAATAAGGAGTCTAGGAGCATGGATCGGTACGGAAAGCGCACCCTCAGTTCAGCGGCCTTTACACTGAGGTCCTTGAACTACCTTGCGCACTTCTCCAGGTTTCAGAGGGATCTGATTAAGGAGCTATCCGATACCCTCTTGGGTAACCTGCATGAGGAGCTGGCCCAGATGGTTGGCTCTCAGCTGGCTACAATGTCATCTATTTCGAACTCGTCCATGAGGCTCATTTCCTATGCGGCCAAAGGGGCGAGCAGAGCGGCGGGTACAGGCATTGCTCTATGGAGACAAGCCTGGCTCCGTCTGTGTCACTTCGCGGAGGCCTTTAAGTCTTCATTTGCCGACGCCCCCTTTGATGGGTCCTCCCTGTTTGGACCCAAGGTAAAGGACACGCTAACCCGCTGTGAACAGGAGGGTAAGACTCTGACTGCCGTAGGGGCACGATTTTCCACTCCCTTTCGGCCTTATCCCAAGGCTAAAAGAGGAGGGAAAATGTGGTTCCATAGATCTCAGAAGCCTTACCCCTCTCAGCAGGAGGATTCCCCTTCCAGAGGCAGAGGAGGGGGAAATTCTTCCGGAAGACGCCGTCCCAGAGGCGGCAGAGGCCCTCGCAACACTGGAGACCACGAGTCCTTTCATGGCTCTTCAGCCTTTCATAGTCCCTGAGGGATTGCCCGGCTGTGCTGCTCCGGAGCCAGTCGGGGGTCGTTTCTCGAAGCACCTAAAGGCCTGGGAAGGTATCACTCAGGACCGATGGGTGCTTCGGATTATCGCCGGAGGTTACTCCATCCCATTCTCTCACCCCCCCAGTCCAAAAAAATCCCGGACCCGCCACCCAGTCAACGGGATACCGCAGCCTCAGAAGTTTCAAAGCTGCTGCAAAAAGGAGTCATCCAACCAGTCCCCACAGACCAGATCGGATTAGGGACTTACTCAAGATTCTTTTGGTGCCAAAAGACCGGGGACTTGAGGCCCATTTTGGACCTCAGCATCCTAAACCGTTCAGTCAGAAAGTCCAAGTTCGAATGGTCACCCTACAAACCATTCTCCCATTGCTGGAGAAAGGTGTTTGGATGTGCTCCATAGATCTCAAGGACGCTTATTATCATATCATGGTACATCAAGCGTCCAGGAGACATCTGCGCTTCAGCCTAGGAGGCAGTCATTTTCAGTTCCGTGCGCTGCCCTTTGGTCTCACCACAGCCCCCAGGGTGTTCACCAAGTGTTTGGCAGTCGTGACTGCTCACCTGAGAAGTCTAGGATTCCAGGTGTTTCCATATCTAGATGACTGGCTCCTAACTGCCACCTCCAAGCATCTACTTCTGCGGAGCCTACAAGCCACCGTATCACTGGGCAATTCCCTTGGAATCACCTTCAATTGGCCAAAGTCTGTGTTGCTGCCATCTCAACGAATAAGATTCATAGGGGTAGAGATAGACTCAAACCAAATGCGGGTCTACCTACCTACAGACAGAATACAAACCATACAAGCTCAAGTTCGAGCCTTACTTCCAAGATCCAAAGCCCCAGCCAGAATGGTCCTGCAGCTATTGGGATCCATGTCCGCCAAGGTTCTTCTAGTCCCCTTGGCAAGGTTGCACATGAGGATTCTCCAGTGGCTCCTCTCAGCTCAGTGGTCCTTTCAGGAACTCCCCCTCAACCACCTTGTATGGATCACGGAATCTTGCAGACGGGACCTTCGCTGGTGGCTAGTGCCCTCCAACTTGGATCAGGGATGACCCTTTGTTCTACCTCCTCCGGCCACTTTGACCACGGACGCCTCCCAGACGGGGTGGGGTGGGCATTCCCTGGGCAGGTCAGTCCAAGGCAAATGGCATCCGGAAGAGATTTTGCTTCATATCAACATCTTGGAAATGAGGGCAGTACTTCTGTCCCTTCAAGCCCTTCACGATTATCTCCCTCAAGGCGTGATTGCCGTTCACTCAGACAACATGTCAGTTGTTTGGTACCTGAACAAACAGGGAGGGACCAGATCCTATCCTCCTTGCAGAGAAGCCATGAGGGTTTGGGAATGGGCAGTCTCTACCAAAAGCTTCCTAGTGGCTACTCACATACCGGGCAAGTCCAATGTGATAGCCGACAGATTGAGCAGGACCATCCTCTCTCCTCATGAATGGTCTCTGAATATGACAGTTGCAAGTCAGATTTTCAGCGAATGGGGAGTTCCGTGTTGCGACCTCTTCGCGACTCCTCTGAATGCGAAGTGCGAAGAATTCTTCTCCCTAACCCCGGCTCCGGGGAAGAGCCCCATGGACGCATTAGTCCATCCTTGGCCCACTGGCTTGCTTTATGCCTTCCCTCCAGTTCCTCTCCTTCCCAGAGTGATTCAAAAGGCATCTCTCTTGAGGAGCAAACTGATCTTAATTGCTCCTTACTGGCCTCGTCAAGTGTGGTTCCCCTATCTTCGGAAACATGCCCTGCAAGGTCCATGGTTTCTGGATCAGATACCAGACCTACTGGTTCATCAGTCGGGACTATTCCACCAGTCCCTACACACCTTAAAATTGACGGCTTGGCTCCTCCTCTTCCGACGATAGTTAGGAGTCATACATTGGATCCAGATGTTGTACACATATTATCTTGACCCATAAGTCTGCTACAAAGAAACTGTATTCTAGCAAATGGAAAAGATTTGCTATTTGGGCTCAACTCCGGGGCCTGGACCCCATTTCTATTCCGTGGCAGAAGTACTAAAATTTCTGACTTCTCTTTTCAATCAAGGCTCTTCAGTTTCTACCATCAAGGTACAATTGGCAGCAATTTCTAATTTTCACGAATCCATAGATCCACCTTTAATGAGCAACAGATTGTGCAAGACCTTCCTAAAAGGTGCTGCTCTATTGAGACCCCGATTTCTCATCCTGCACCTCCATGGGATCTTGATATAGTGTTACGCCTTGACTTCTTTTCCCTTTGAACCGGCAGCTACATGTGATTTAAAGTTTCTATCATGGAAGACAGCTTTTCTGGTGGCGATTACTTCTGGCAGAAGAGTTTCAGAGCTTCAAGCTTTGTCAGTAAAACCCCGTACTTGGTTTTCACAAGGACAGAGTATCCCTCAGACCAAATCCTTCCTTTGTCCCTAAGGTTTGTTCTACTTTCTGCTTACAACAATCGTTAGAGCTTCCAGTTTTTTTCCCAAAATACTCTAACAAGGCGGAGTTCATATTCCACACACTAGATGTACACAGACAGTTACGTTTTTATCTAGACAGGACCAAACAAACAAGGAAAACAGATCAGTTGTTTGTATCCTTTGCAGATAACAAATTGGGCAAAGCTGTCACAAAGGTCACTATTGCCAAATGGATCAGGGACTGTATTTCTCAAGCTTATTTTTATTCTAACAAAGAGCTTTCTACCTCTGTCAAAGCTCATTCTACAAGGGCTATGGCTACTTTGATAGCATTTCATTCTAAGCTTGCTATTAGTGACATTTGTGCTGCGGCTACATGGTCTTCCCCGCACGTCTTCATTTCCCACTACAAATTAGATGTGGCATCTAGAGGACGAGCTTCATTTGGTTCCACAGTGCTCAGGAGTGTTTTCCAATGAGCCACCCGGGATTTAGGTGCTAGGGACGCTGTCCCATCAGTACAGAATGTAGGCGAGATAGGATCACATAACATCTTTTAGTTATGTACTCACCATAACTTCAGATGTTTGGGATCCATCTCTACATTCCTAATAACCCACCCTCCTTCCCCTTCCTTGGAGATCAGAGGATATCAGAAGGTCCGAATCCTGTTGTTTCATCTTGAAACATCTAACAATGTTATATAATCAAGTTGTGCATGTGTGCATGTATGCGGACAAACAAGATCTGGGGGATTAGTGGTGGTGCATCCTGGGATAAAGATAGCTCAGCCAATAAGAGGCCTCGCTCTATAGCATAAGTGTGCCGAGTCGGAGCCGAGGGATCGGCTCTGAGCCCATCAGTACAGAATGTAGGCGAGATGGATCCCAAACATCTGAAGTTATGGTGAGTACATAACTAAAAGTTTAACAGTTAATGGAAATGGGGTTCCAAAAAGAAGTTTTGAACCTCCTAAATACCAAGAACAGTCCAACAAGTCAGAACAACCGTTCAAGACTCCTTGTAAATCCCTCCCACCCTTGCTCCTCTTTGCTTCCAAAATGTCTGAATCTCCATTTTTATCTTTGGCAACAGATAGTTTCAGACAAATGGGTTTTGATTCATCAAGGTTACAGATGGCAGTGGAAGGAAATTCTTCCTTTCCAGGGGTATCATTCCTCATCCTTTAGATCAGACTCTTTTGTTTCTACCAGTTCTTCATAACACATTGTCCTAAGGAGTGATAAAGCCAGTTGCTCCTTCCCAGGTGGGGAAGGATTTTTATTCAAGGATGTTCCTAGTGCCAAAGAAAGAAAAGTTTTGGAGACCAGTTCTGAATCTTTCTTTCCTAAACCTGTTTATGATAGTGCCCAAATTCAAAATTATGTCACTTCATAACCTGTTACCTCATTTTCCTCTGTTGAGTTTCCTGACAATACCAGATCTTAAAAGATGTTTATCTTCACATCCATATTCTTCCAGACTTTAGACATTTCTTAAGGTTTTGTGTGTCAAAGTGTAAGGAATCTCTCTTTCTCTCTTGGGTGACAGATTTCTTTTACAAGCTGGAATTCAAAGAGAACATTCAAAAGTCTTTCTTGACTCCTTCACACAGGATTGTGTAGCTAGGATGTCTACTAGACACCTCGGTCCAAACAGCTTTTCTTTCAGAGGAAAAATAGATCTTTATCTTGAATTGTTTCTAAAGTTTTACACTCAGAATTTGGTCACTGCAAGGGAACATCTCAAGATTTTGGGTATCATGGCATCTATGATTCTTATAATACCATTGGCAAGACTCCACATAAGATAGATACATTGGTATCTAAAATCACTTTGGTCTCAGCATCAACAGCCTTTATATTTTCAAATCCCAGTTCTGCAGTTCGTCAGAAGAGAAGTCTTTTAGTGGAGACAACAGATATCCTTAAATCCATGTCTTTCCTTCTCCCTCCCTGCTCCAAAGCAGTCAGTCACTACAGATGCTTCGGACTTTGCTTGGAGAGCAGTTTCAGGAGGGATAAAAGTACAGGGGGTGAGGAACATTAAGGATAAACACAAGCACCTCTGCCTCCTCTCTGAACAATCAGCTCGCAATATTTTGTTCCAGGACTCCATGCAAGAAGACCTGGAAGACAGATGCCTTTTCTTTTCATTGGACAGGAATGCTTATGTATGCTTTTCACACTTTCCACTAATATCCAGGGTACTTCTGAAGACTTAAAAGAAGAATTTCTGTCCATCTTTCTGAAATTCGAGCTAAGTGCAACAATAATGCACTGGCTCAGCACCTGCAGCTACACAAAAGACACACTGGCTTTAGATTTCAAATTATTGACCACGTATACCTTTTGGAACTGGAAGGAGACATGTCTAATCTTTTAGAAAAATGTGAACTACTGTGGCAGCTGAAACTGAACTCTTTTAGAAAACTGGGGCTTAATTATTATTGCCCCATAAAAAAGCACATTAGATTTCAGAAAACTGCCCTATTGTTTAAAAGACTGATATGGGACTGATGAATGCTAAAATTACTTACTTATATTGTGTTTAAAAACAAATATCAAACACTGTTTACTTCTTTTAGCACTAACATACAATGTTATAATGGACATATTTTAGGTGGCTCATGTATACATTAATCATTTTTGATGGCGCCACATTAAATGCTTCTTTAGATTTTAAACTGAACACTTTTGTTAAACTTTTTCCTTTAGGCAGTGAAGTCTGATAGTGCACACAATGTGCACGGGCCTAGTCTTTTTCTTTTTCATTTTCCGTTTTAAAGGTTGCAATTACTCTTAAATGCACTCTTACCCACTCAGACTAAATATTTTCTTAGTTAGATACCACACTTTAACAGATCCTCATGGCCTTAATGCTTTATTTTTAACATTTATCACTGTATTTCCAACTTAGAAATTATTTTTATGTTTTTTCATCCTACTTATGTTTTGATTTGTATATCTATGCACATGTTCATTCATATTATGATTTGTTTTTGACACACCCTCCTGATGAGTTATTTATTTCCTATGAAAGTGATCTTTGTTAAAAGTTGTATATTTATTTATACTTATTATGGTACATGCCTATTAGTAGATCTTTTTGTTAGTCAGTCATTTTTTAGTTAGGTTCTTAATTAATAAGGTTTTGAATAGTTGGTTAACCTATACAAAGTATTAATAAACTGGTATTAGATTGTAATTTATCTCTAGCTTTCAGGTTCAGCTTTAGGTATCAGTCTCTGGTTACATTATGGTGTTAAGGGGGAAGGGGGACTTGGCTAAAGGAATGATTTTAATGCTTTTATTGTTCTTAACGGAACCAACCTTTGTAACTTCTCCCTTGCTCCAAACAACCTGATTATATATAAATAATGAATGTTTTTGATGCTTTTCATTATACTCAGCTAGGATCGCTTGTTTGTATGTTTCAGTAAAGGATATTCCATTTTTAACTCAACTGTGGACTACCTATTTTCGATTTGATTATTTTGTAGCACGTATTTTACAGTTCGATTTTTATTAAGTGAACTAAGTGCATAGCATAATTTAGGAAGTAAACATCACACCCTCCACACTGTGAAGTTTCTTCTTGGTTTGTACTTCTGAAGATTCAGAAGGAATCCCAAAAAAAATCATTGTGGTGACTCCCTTCTGGCCCAGGCAACCATGGCTCTCCCTTCTTTTGGAAATGGCCAGGAGCAATTGTCAAAAGGTTCCTCACAGACTGGATATACTCACCCAAGAACAGGGTATTTGATACACCCCAACATCAATTGACTACCTGGATAATGCAGTCTTAATTCATTTTAAGCATCTGTTTACCGAGGATGTGCAGCAGGTACTAAAGGAAGCAAGAAAGCCTGATACTACAAAACTGTATATTAGCAAATATAAAAGGTTTTCTAGTTGGTGCCAGCAACATAACCAGCACCCATTCAGGGCTAGTTTTTCTCTGTTTCTACAATATTTGTGTGAGTTACTATCCTATGGCTTTTCTTTTCCTCTACCAAGGTTCATTTATCGGCCATTTCAGCATGTCTGCCCATGGATCCTCTTTCAGTGCCATCTCATGTCAAAATGTTCTTGAAAGCAGTGTTGCATAAGAGGCCTCCAAGAAAACTGGTGGCTGCTCCTTAGGATTTTAATGTTTGGTTACAGAAGCTAACACTTGCTCCATTTGAACCAGCTAATCTCCCTGACTTGAGGTTCTTAATATGAAAACAAGTTTTACAGATTACTGTGACCTCTGCAAGATGGATATCTGAGATGCAAGCTCTTATGCTGAGTGAAGACTAATTTTCCATAGGGACAGGGCTTATTTGAGAACCAATCCTTCTTTTATGCCTAAAGTGGTGTCCTAGTTCACTTAAAGCCAAACTATCCATTTCCCCATTTTCTTTCCCGAACCTAAAAAATGAGGGAGAAAGGATACTCCATACCATGGAATTCCACAGACAAGTCAGGTACTATCTTGATAGAAAAAAATCTTTCAGATCTTCATATCAATTGTTCATTTCTTGTGAAGGTAAGAAAAAGGGACAACCTACGTCAAAACTGGGTATTTCCAAATTCTAGAATCAAAAATCTGACAAAAATACAGCTATTTAAAGAGGAGTCTGGTTAAAGGGAGACCAGATAAAAGGGAGTCTACTGTACCTTTTGTTATACCCACCACAATAAAATTGCTCCAGGCAGGGTCAAGGCCCACTCTTCCAGGGCCTTGGATTAATTTATGGCTTTTTGGAAAGGGTTGGGATACTTGGTTCTCTGTACATACTTTCACTAAACACTATAAACTTGATTCCTTCTCTAGATCCATATCAAGCTTTGCTAGGACCATTCTCCAGGGACTCCTGTCCTTTTCTCCTTCCATCTCCCAAATGTAGTTAGCTTAGGCAATCTACCCATATAGCTAAGGCTGTTGCAGCAGTGATCAATATGATAAACATAGTACAGTTGGATAAGTAAAACTATAACAGTAGATATTTGAATGATCACTGCTGTGGTAATGCTCTCTCCCTCTATCCCCCTAGTATTTTGGCATGTTTTTCATGCAAGGGTGTGTACATTTATTTTTGTTGTTGTTCCTAGCATCATCCTTTCAGGGCTCAGCCCTCCTCCCCCTCTGAAATCAGGAAAGCTATGAAGCCATTGCACCTGTTAAAAGTGGCAGAGGAGGACCCCTCAAGGCCATTGTCAGGGGAGGAACCTTGGCACTCCTTCTGAGAAGTTGCCATAGAGGCCACCATCAAGCCCTCCAGGTAATATTGTGCAGGACAACCTTTGTAGACATGTAGAGTACCAGGCCAAATGACCAGTGGTGACCCAGCAGCAGGCATGTTGCCCTTTGCAGACACAGGTGACCCCTTCTGTTCCACATCCTGCACCACAGCAGATAGGGTTGCCACCTTTTCAATTGGCCAAAGTGGGACATTTTTGGTACAAACATCAGATTTTACAGGCCGACAAATACCCACGGTCAGTACAAAGGTAGAATTTAACTTTTTTGCCTAAATAAAAGCTTTTTCTTGTAGCATTTTAGTTGCTTATTCTGTTTCTTATAGCATTTAGGTATTTTAGATACAGAATAACTGTTTTATGCAACTATTACATAAAATATAGGAAATAATTTTGTCCTAAAATCTCAGGACATTTGACATTTTTACAATTTTTTGTCAGGACAAAACTGCCCAAAGAGGGACTGTCCCTCGCAAAGTGGGACAGGTGGTAACCCTACAGCAGAACCTGTAGAAAGAGGAAACATAAACAGAAAATGAGAAGAAATACAACACATTAGCACACATGTATGATAACTGTCATTTCAGTTTTACATGATAGGCATCTACACACTACACATGCCTTATCACATACTACACATACATTACCACACACTACACATACCTTATTACATACTACACATATCTTAACACACACTACACATACCTTACCACACACTGCACATACCTTACCACACGCTGCACATACCTTACTACACACTACTCATACCTTACCACACACACTACTCATACCTTACAACACACTACACAAACCTTACCACACTACACAAACCTTATAACACACTACACATACCTTACTACACACTACACATACCTTAAAACACACTACTCATATCTTACCACACACTACACATACCTTACCACACACTGCTCCTACCTAACCACTCACTACACATACCTTACCACTCACTGTACATATCTTACTACACACTACTCATACCTTATCACACACTACACAAAACCTTATAACAGACTACACAAACCTTACTACACACTACACATACCTTAAAACACACTACTCATATCTTACCACACACTACTCCTACCACACACTACACATACCATACCATGCACTGCTCCTACCTAACCACTCACTACACATACCTTACCACACACTGTACATATCTTACTACACACTACTCATACCTTACCACACACTCACAAACTTTACCACACACTGTACATATCTTGCTATACACTAATCATACCTTACCACACTACACATACTTTACCACACATTACTCATACCTTACCATACGCTACACATATCTTACCACACCGTACTCTTATCTTAGGGTCCGAATGGAAAGATGAAAAATCAACAAGCAAAGGAGAATAGTAGTGCTGAAATTGAATTCATCCTCAATTCTTTGTGAGTACCTTCTCGAGATGGACCCTGTTTTCACAAAATGTCACCAAGGCGACACTGCTATATAGACTGTATTTATACAGCATATATCATGGACAGAAGTAGGTCAAAAACTAAAAAAGATAGCTGGGTGCACAAGGTGCCCAATCCTTGTAGGCGCACTGGTGCCAGGACTGGAAAAGATGACAGTGTAGTATTCTCAAGATACGGAAATATTCCTATAATGGGGCCAGGCAAGGCCCAGGGGGTGGATGCCCCCCCCCCCCATTGTAGAAGGAAGTAGTAGTCCACAAAAATCACAAAAACTAATAGGCCAAAGAAGAGCCATAAAGACGATAAAGTGGACTATTGAGGATAAGAAAGAAATTATGTATTCTTACTATTATGCAAAAAGCCCAGAATTGCCAGATACAAGATATACAAAACAATTAAGAGAGAAATTAGAGGGAAGAAAAAATACTTCCACAAGAAAAACTGTCAGAAGCTTCAAATGAAAGTTTGTGTTCACTAATACAACAGATTTGTGAGAAACAGTATATAGATCAAGACACCTTGATTTGGAAAAAGAAGCATCCAAGGAAGTGTGAAAATATAAACAAGAAAACCAAGAGATATTTGAAAAGTATAAAAAAGAAATATGGACATGGGAAAGAAAGAGAGATTTGATTTGGTACAACATTTATCCAAAGGAGAAAGTCAAATTAATCAATGTAAAAAAGGCAGCCCCAAATATATTTGAAGAGAAATACAGGCAAAGGCATCCAGATATGGAAAATTTCACAATAAAAAAATAATATCACAAAGATGGAACATAGAAAAGATGATCAGTACAGTAGAAGTTAAAAAAAAATAGGAAGTTGAAGTTGTGAAGTGCCTGGGAAGTGAAGGATTTGATGGGGAAGGTCTAAAACAGGTTACATAACAGCAGGATGGAGTGAGCCCCTAAAGCAGGGAGAAACAGGAAGATCAGGAAACAGCTGAAGAAGAAATATGGACACGGGAAAGAAAAAGAGATTTAATATGGTGTAATATTTATGCAAAGGAGAAAGCAAAACTAACCAATACAAAAAGAGCAGCACCAAAGATATTTGAAGAGAAATACAGACAAAGGAATCCAGACATGGAAAACTTTACAATACAAAAAATAAGAAGACAAAGAGGAAAAGCAGAAAAGGAGATTAGTAATGGAGAAGTTAAAGAAGTAGAAACTGAGGTTATGGAGCATCTGCAAAATGAAGGATTCAGTATAGAAAATCTATTGCAGAAAGCACCACAACAGGATAGAGCAACGGATATCCAAATTAAGGAGACACCAGTGGAACAGGAAGCAAATGGCCAGGTGCCATATCAAGATATTTTGGAGTCTTCCACAGGAAACCAGTATAAATGTTCACTTGAAGCCAGACAGCAAGGGAAGGAACATTAAACTGTGGAAACTCTGATGCAGTCAATGTTGAGGAGTGATAGGCCAGTGAGTTCCCATATGATAGAGCAACGTACGGCACAGGATGAAATTGATGAGACTGTGTCACGGGAAGATGCTATAAAACCTTCTATAGAATGCCCGCAGGAACTGGAAAACAAGGGATGTGCCCTCTGTTTAGAAGAAAATTAGCTAAGAGAAGAATTGCTTGATTTAATAGACATGGACAGATATATTAAGATCAATGTAAGAAATAGACTGCAGAAGGTTAATAAAACCCAAAAAGCCAGAAGTCTGATAAAACAAATGAACACAGTAATTAGGACTGTTCATAGAGATCCATGTGATATAACAGAAGTAAACAGGATATATTAATGTGCAGCTAAATTAATAACTGATAAAGTTTTACTACAAGAACTCAGGGTAGTGAGAGAAAGGAAGGGGAGAAATCGAATACCATCATGGAAATATTGAATAGAGAAAATTATAAGCCAATTAAGACAAAAAGTGTCACTGTTAGAAGATTATAGAAGAGGGAATAGATAAACAAAAATACTAATAAAGATAGATGTGATAAAAGCAATGAGCAATATTAGAACAGATCAGGATCTATCGTGCACTATCGCAAATAACAAACTACAAATTTCAGCACAGGTAGAAAAACTTACAAGATACGAAAATAAATATAAAGGAAAAGTACAAAATAAGTAATTTATTAACAACCCAAAAAGATTTTATAGAGAACTGGGAAATAAGGTAAAAGGAATTGCAAGACCGCCAAAAAAAGAAGAAATAGATACATTTTGGAGAAGTAGCTATGAAGATCCTGTGGAACATAACAAAGATGCTAAATGGATAGAAGAAGTAAAAGAAAGAATAAGAAGTTTAAAGGTACAGGATATGAAATGGGATGAAGTAACAGCTAGACAGATTGAAACAAAGTTAAGAAAAACCTCTAATTGGAAAACCCCAGGCCCAGATGCAGTACCTAACTTCTGGTTAAAAGTATTAACATCTTTGCACGAAGATTTACCAGTGAGTAAGAACTATTTATATGCATACTCAGAACAGACCCAACCTGGCTAACAACAGGAAAAACAGTGCTCCTACTTAAGAGTGATACTTGCAAGCTACCCTAAAAATTATAGACCAATAACTTACCTTTCGGCTACATATAAACTATACATGGGAATTGATGCCAACAGAGTTTATAGTCGTTTATAAGAAAACTCAATTATGGCAGTAGAACAAAAGGGCAATAAAAGAAAGTCATATGGAACAAACGATCATTTGTTGTTAAATAATGTCATAGTGGAGAACTGTAAAAAGGGGAAGAATCTAAGTATGGCTTGGATTGACTACAAAAAAAGCATTTGATTAGTATCCCTCATTCATGGATAAAAGAGTGCTTAAAAATGTATAAGATACACCCACACTGATCGAATACATTACAGTGACCATGAAACAGTGGCAGACCACTTTGCAATTAAGCCATGATAAAGGAAAAATTGTTATCCCAGGGATAAAAATTAAAATGTGGATATTCCAGGAAGACTCTCTGTCACCGTTACTATTCTGCTTTGCCCTTAATCCATTAAGCTCTTTACTCAACAGCTTAGGCTGTGGCTATAATCTGGCTTCTAGAAAACAACAAAGGGTAAAGACTTCTCTCCTTCTCTTTGTTGATGATTTAAAACTGTATAGCTCATCAGATGAGGAACTGAAAGTACAACTGCAAGTTGTCAAAACTTTTTCAGAAGATATAAGAATGTCATTTGGTCTTGATAAATGTGCAAAAGCAACTGTTAAAGCAGGAAAACTGCAATGCCAGGAAAACATAAGTTTGGGACAAGAATGTGATATAAAAGAACTTGAGCAAGGAGTAGTGTATAAATACTTGGGAACTGATAAAGGAGCAACAATAAAACATGAACAAATGCTACTAAAGCTTAGTAAGGAATACTTCAGAAGACTTAAATTAATCCTGAAAACAGCACTGATGTCTATGAACAAAATCCAAGCTATAAACCAATTTGCTCTTCCTGTCCTAACTTACAGTTTTGGAGTGACTGACTGGCCCCAAAACATGTTGGATAAATTAGATAGGAAAACAAGGATGCTTCATGCTCACCAAATGATTTATAAAAATCAGTGCATACCAAGATTATATATTCCCTGTTCTGAAGGAGGGATGGGCCTCCTTGAAATTGATTATATGTATAGATCTGCAGTCGTGGGACTCCACACATATCTGTTGACCTCACAAGCCCCAAATGTAATGAAAGTTTTGAAACATGAGGAGAATAAATCTAAGCTGACTTCTCTGCTTAATCTAGCAGAAGCTTATCGCCGTTAAGCAGGAATGGAAATTAAACCAGAAGTAGATAAAAATCAGGCAGCAACTGAATGTGCCAAAAACAAAAGAAAGAATATAAGGTGAAGAATCAGATGAGAAGGCAAAAAATGTGGAAAAAGCATAAATATAGTTGCAAGTATAGAACACTTCTGGAAGAACCTTATGTTTATCAGGAATGAACACAAGAATGGCTAAGGAGAGGCAAATTCAAACCAAGAGATGAAAGATTAATATTGGTGGTCCAAGATGGTGGGCTGCATACACATTGGTTTATAAAGTCCACTGAACATGTGAGAGAAACAGACAAATGCAGGTTTTGTAAAACTGAACTGGAAACAATTGCACACTTCATTGCTGGTTGCGACATACTAATGGCAAAAGGACTGTATACTGAAAGGCATAATTTACTAGAAAGGGTCACCCAGACTCTGCTGCACTTTGCTGTGAGGGAAAGGTCAGTTTGCTTTTTATTTGTTATATTACTTTATTGCCTTTTTCTATTTTGAATACTGTGATTTGTTTTATTTACCTTGTGTTTTACTTGTATTCTGCTTTTAACTGCATATTAAAACTTGAAAAGAGACCACAGCTCTGTCTTTTGTGCGTCAGGCAGAATTTTTTTTCCCCACCCTCTCACCAGGTTACTGTAGTGTTCTTAAACACCACTGTTTTTCTAGTTGCCTTCTCCTTATGTTAATTTGACCATATATCTAATTTCCTTTCTGTTTTTACTGGCATGTGTGAGTAAGCACATAATTATCATTTTGTGAAATCACTCCCCTTCAACTATTTAAATTTATTGGCCATCCTACTGTATTCCATAGTACCAGAATACAAAAGTGATCAACCCCTTTCAATCTATCTTGCTATTTTAAAAATAGTGACTCTCCACTAAAACTTAACTTTTTAGACAGGTAAAACTTAAGTTACCTACTTTCACATCTAACTCCTCTAGTGCACACTGCAGTGTTTAGGATAAACCATTTTTTCATCTTACCTTTAAGCATCCCTGTGACTAACACTTGCTTTAAACCCTGCTGGAAAGCACTAGGAAGTCTTAAAGTGATACAAGCACTCAACTCCCCTTGTTAATAATGAGAAATTAATCGTAGGCACTAAACACCCTATAATTGCAAAATGCCTTGCTAAGGTAAGGGAAAACAGCTCTTGTACTTTACAAAAAAAAAAAAAAGCACCAAACCAGGCATGTCCAAGGGTCAGCTTCCGGTGATTTATCCTGTCCACCTGGTGAATCTGGGCATACTGGGGCAATGCAGCAATTGCCTCATGTACACAGACAACCCTCTTCTCCTACCACCTGACACTACAACCTGCAAGAGATGCACTTACATAGCCAAACTGGAAGCAAAGCTCTCTCCACCAAAGATTGTGCTAAACAGTCAAGAGGAGAAGGTTAACACCCACACTACATCTCAAGCAACACATAGCCCTTCTAAACCCATAGCACCAACACCTACACATAGCAACACTAAACCCATATATGTGGAGGCCTTTAACAGTAACCTGCCCAAGCAACAAGGACCTCCGAAGCTAAAACGCAAACAAACACCAATCATAACCAAAGTGTCACATAGCTCACAACACCAGTGTGCCACTCAAGAACAGCCCCTAAGGCAAGACAATGTAGCCAACACTTTAGTCATAAGTGACTCTATAGTCAGGCGCACTGATGTCCCACTCAAAAGGCTGAACAAGGAGAAAATTACAGTCAGATGCCTGTCGGGTGCTAGGATCTGCCACATAACGCATGCACTGAAGTCACTCCACAACAAGTATAAATATGACTCTGTCATTGTCCATGTTGGAGTGAATGACTTGAGACGTACCCCCCTGGACTACATGAAAAGAGACATGGAAGAGCTCTTGGATCATGTGGCCCAGGCAGGTATGACCCTAGCCCTGAGTAGCATCCTGCCTTCACCCAGAATGATACCACAGTATAAGGACAAAATGATTGACTTCAACAATTGGCTAAGCTTCTGGTGTCATTCAAAGGGGATACAGTATCTGTCTTCCTAGGACGACATGATCGACAGACCACGATGCTTTGCCAGAGATGGTCAGCACCTGTCACCCCTAGGATTCAGGTTACTAGCAAAGGCTCTTGCCACCCCTATAGTGCCTTTTTTAGGCAAAGTTCAAAGGACAAAACCACCACCATAACAGGTACAAGCATGCAAAATCTGAAGGTAATGCTACTCAATGCTAGAAGTTTAAACCTCAAAATGCACTCTGTCGAGGCACTCCTAAAAATGAAGAATGTCGATATCTGTGCAGTAACTGAGACCTGGTTTAAGGCTCCAGAGAGCACCCCTGCAATACAAGGCTACAACACTTACCACACTTTTCAGCCACCAAACCAGGACTGAAACACTAAAGTTGGAGGAGTGTCCATATTCACCAAGGATATTCACAACACCAGGCTAGTTGCCCAACACAATGCGTCTGAAATTCTCCAGGTACAACTAACACTAGGTAAGACTGCAGTCCAAATTGTAGCTTGCTACATATCTCCCTCCATGCCCCAAGATTTTCACTACACCTTTCTAAACATACTGGAAAATATTAAGATATAACCAAACACCCTAATACTGGGTGATATCAACTACCCTACCATTAGCTGGGAAAACTACTAGTGTACCAACACCTTTGCCCAGCGGTTCTTGGAATTCATAAATTCCAATGCCCTGGATCAATTAATCCTTAGTCCCACCAGGGGCTCCAATAGCTAGACCTGGTCATTACCAACATGGGAAATTGATGCTCCACATCTATGGTCACCCCCTCATTGGCCAGGTCTGACCATAAGCTAATCACCCTTGACATCCACATCTCACCCACACCCCCCAGTAAGGAAACCACTGTAAAAAATGTCTCCCAATCCATCTTCATGCTACTCAAGTCAGAAGTGACAAACTTCATGACACCAATGCAGACGGGAACTGAAAGTTTGACTGATGAATCCTACACTAAGGCACTGTACGAGCACATCCACTCGTGCATGAATCTTACCATCCCCAATAGAACCAAGATGCTCTCCTCCAAAAAAAGGAAGCAAATCTGGTGGTCCCTTGCCATAAACAAACTTTACACCAAAGGAAGAAACTGTTGCAGAAAAGAGATAAATCCCAGGATGCAAAAAACTCTCTTACCCGTCTCAGTAAGAAGCTGAGATCCCTCATAAAATACTCCAAAGCTAGTTACAAAAACAAAATTGCCAAAGATTCCAAAGACAACCACAAGGCATTCTATAGCTATGCCAAGAATCTAAATGGCAATGCTCAGATCTGCTCTGAGCTACAACAGAATGACATTAAATATACTGATCCCAAGGATATTGCCAATATCTTGGCAGATCAATTCAGTACAAACTTCACCTCCCTCTCACCCCCTAAAGGGCCCATCTCAATACCAAAAGATTGCCAAATTCTGGTAATAATGGCCACATAGGTAAAAAATGCACTCTCCAAAGCTAAGAATACAGCTTCCATGGGACCAGACGACATCCCAGGCTGTGTACTACATGAACTACAAAATGAACTGGCACCTCACCTAAATGTCATGTTTAATTATAGCCTCACCTCAGGCTTCATGCCCACTGAGTGGCGCACAGCTACAGTTATCCCACTCCACAAGGGGGGATCCACCTTGGATCCCGGGAACTACCGCCCCATCAGTTTGATGAACCTGATCTGCAAGGCCATGGAACATATTATTATGGAACTTATAAACAAAGACACTGGCAGCCTTCAAACACTAGACCCCATGCAGTTTCGGTTTGTGAAGGGCCGATCTTGTCTCCAGTACCTGATTGACTTCTTCCAATCAGTCTCCAGAGCTGTGGACAAGGGTAAGGTGGTCCAATAGCCTATCTGGACCTCGTCAAGGCTTTCGACACCATCCCCCACTCTGGAATCATAGATAAACTTACTAAGCTGGGCATTAATCCCTATGTCACTCGATGGGTTGCAACTGGCTTACTGACAGTACCCACACTGTAAAAGTAGCCAACTCCAAATCCAGCTCCAGACAAGTGGAGTACCTCAGGGCTCAGCCCTGGGACTGCTGTTGTTTGGCATCTACTTCTCTGAAGTACAGGCCAACACTAAAAGACTCTGGCTAACAAAGTTCGCAGATGACTGCAAACTGGGAGCCATTATTGAATTCCCAAATGACATGGATATTCTACAAAAGGGCCTTACAGAAACAGATGCTTGGTGCCAGAGCCGTGGGCTCAAGCTCAATGCCAAGAAATGTATAGATATCCCCTTTGGGAAAAAACATGTACCCATGAATTACCATATAGGTGGTAGTACACTAAACACTGAAAGTGTGATAAGAGACTTAGGGACACAGGTGGACAGTGGTCTCACCTTCGATAACCACATTGCCACTACAGTCAGGAAATCCTTCTATGTGGCACACCTCATCACTAAGGGCTTTTCATCCAGAAAACACTAGGTCATTGTCCCACTGTACTCATCCCTCATTAGACCCATTATAGAATACAATGCCCCATTTGATATGTACTTCTCAAGACATCTGCAACAACTGGAAAGGCTGCAGAAATATCTCACTAAAAGAATCACAGGCCTAAATAAGATGTCCTATGCTGACCATCTAAAAATACTCCACCTATACTCTGTCACATATTGTCTACTCAGAGGTGATCTCTGCTTAACATACAAGGCCATGTCAAACCCAGAGCTGTTGGACATGCTACACTTAAAGAAATTCCAGTCCCTCAGAGACACACGCTCCAGGGATATAAACCTTGTCATCACAATAAACAAAACATGCTGGAGGAATAGGTTCCTGACCCAGAGACTCTCCAGACTCTGGAATAGACTGCCCATACATGTCAAGCCGAGTGCCTCTTTGGCCCCCTTCAGAAGGAACCTTGATGATTGGGTGGGAGATAGGAAATTCACCCCAGGGATCATGTCAGTCACCCTGCTAGACAGGGGTCCAGGGAAGTAAATACTGTGGGAAGAAATAGCCAGGGAATTGTTATGGCTAGGCTTGTATAGGCCCTAGGGCTGATAGCCTAGTACCAACCTATGAACCTATAATGTGGTGAGACTGTTGTACTGGGGATTGTGCAAACACTACTGTATTGGAGTGGGCAAAAAACATTGGAAACGTAAGCCACAAAGCATCATAGAAAATAAAGAAGTTTACATCACATGGGATCATCCATTACCAACAGTTCAAAAGATAGATACTAGAAAACCAGATACAATAGTCCAAGAAAAGATGACAATAGTAGCATTGATTATTGAAATTGCCACACCCAGTGACTACAGTGTCTTGCATACAGAGAGACACAAAGTCATAAAATATCAGGATCTGCAGGCAGAAATGAAAGCAATGTGGAATAAAGATACCCAGACAGGTTCAACAGTAGTAGGAGCAACAGGTCTTATAAAAAAGAATTTACAGTTGTATTTAGGTATGTTACCAATACATGTAACTCCATACAAACTGCAGAAGGAGTCATTACTGGGCACAGTGCGGGTGCTGTGAAGAGCACTACTGGCTGACATCAAAGATTGAAACAATACTAATTTCATGAACTTTAACCATACTTTAACTTAGGAATGGGGTCTATTCCCATCATGGTAGTAGAAACCCAAAAGACTGGGAGAAATTAAAAAAGATTGAAACCACACTATACATACTTTACCACACACTACACACAACTACACATACCTTACCACACACTAAACATACCTTATCACACATTGCACATACCTTACCGCACACTACTCATACTATACACTACTCTTACTTTACCACCTGGAAAGACTGTCACTTCTTCACAGATTGGCCTCCTAGTTTAAAGCCTATCTTCATAGATAGGACTCCTGGTTATGGCAATTTACTCTGCCAGTGAATAATATAAAACATACAGTAAACAGTACAATTTGGCCATGCCAAAAGAAGGCAAGGACAACAAAAGACAATATTCAGGAAATAGTGCAAAAACCTATTTCTAGTGTGTTCTACAAAATGCTTTCTCTCTTTTACTTTTACCTCCTATTCATGCAGCAGGTCAGGGCAGTGCTTCCGCATGTCGTTATGTCTATAGCTGCACCTCTCACCAGAGTGGGTAATACCCTCTAGTGAAAAGTGCAGGTATAGACATAGTGACCATTACAGGTAATGCCAGTAGCATCAGAATCAACCTTGGTGAGTTGGTGCTAGGCATTAACCTTATACATAGGGCTATCATTCTGGTTCAGCAGACACTCTATATAATCTCTGTGCAGCAGGTAGGGGAAGATTTTACTCTCTTGGCTTCACCAAGCAGGAGCTCTGCTGAACCCAGTAATTGAAGAGGCCATGTGTACTCAACAAGTGAGAACAAGGAGAAACATGGTAGCCACATGAGCATAGTCACACATTATGGACACCACATGACAAACATCATCGGGCAGCAAGGGTGCATGATAGAAAATATCACAGGCAGAGACAGGTGGTGCTATGAGCTTCACTGTGTCTGTGTATGAGAGCATTGTGCACATAACCTTCCAGCCTGGGAACAGGCAGGGATGAGCTTTTAGCACTGACTGTGGTTGGTAACACTGCAAACAGTGATATAGAGGCAAGCACATTAATTCACCTAATTATTATAATGTCTGAATCACACCCTCTTTGAGCATCCCCACTCACCATGCTGTTTGACATAATGGCATGTTCTAATTGCTTTGAATATCTGCCCCTCACTTGTCCATCTAGTTGATTGTTACAGCTAGCCCCTAACTAGCTGTCTCCCCCTTTCCTTTTGCCTGAAGTATTCTTGAAAAACTGTATTTTGCTGCATTATAACATTTTGTTATATTTTCTTTATTTAGCATCTGATTACAAGTATAGTTCAACTGGGGTGACAAGCAGAGGCCTGGGGATATATCTGATACATCTCCCTGTGACCTAATCAGTTGCACTAGATGATGATGGAGTAGACTGCGCTTTCTGAAGAAAGCTAAGGATTGCAATATTATCATTGGACAGCATATTCTGTAAAATGATTTAGCCATACAATGAAGACCTTGTCAATAAATATTACTTCAGGTAGCGTTTACTGACATTTGGAAACTTGGATCTTAAGTAATAGGGTGTACATTCAATTAGGAAGGAATTTGGGTAGGAAAAGTGTAATAAGTTAGGGCTGCACTCCCAGCAACAAGGCTCAAACATATGTTGTAGACAAGACCAGACAGCTTCTAAAAGAAATAAGTAAAAAAAAAAGTTTTGGTCTGTCTGCATGCATTGTTCAAAGCAAATGTACACTACATTTAGGGGAGGGTAGATGTCACTAACATGCAGGCAACAGTGAATTTATTATTTCTCCGGAGTACTTTTTGCATGATATATGATATCAATTAAGCCACATAGTTCCTTTTTCTTTGCTATGTGATAGTTGTGAAACAGTGATAGGAATGTGCAGCAAAAGTAAATGAGGCCATGACAAAAAAGTTCTGAATTGTTAAGTCCTAGATGGCTAAATGTTTCCACTGGCCATGTTCAGATGTTTCTGCAGTACTTCAACCATCCATTTTTCTAAACCACTTGTTCTAACAAGGATTGAAGTGGTTCAGGCTGACCAGACTTTCCTATCACCAGCAACCACTCCCTGATAATCCTTCACAATCCCCAGGCATCATGAAAAATATAAGTTCTATCATGCCTTGGGTCAACTCCTGGGCATCCTTCTGGTAGGCCATGCCTGATACATATCTAAGGAGAATGAAAATCATGGTCCTTCTTTAAATGCAGCACACACTCATATTCCATTTATGAGAATGGAACCATCACCCCTGCTTTTAAATCTCTAGGTTGTGTCCTCATCTTCTACACAACATTGAAAAGGTTCATTAACTTTGACATCCCAACAATATTCAAAATATTCTGTACTTCTAGCTGGATCTAATCTATTACTTTAGCATTGCCACATCATAAATGTTTAACTGTCACAGTGACCTTATCTACAGAAATCAATGTAATTTCACTAGTAGTGGTTCCTCAAACGTGGATGTACCCACCAATATCAGGTATTCCTCAAAATATTCCTTTGAAGTATTCCTCAAAATATTATTTTCATCTCTTCACAATGTCTACAGCTTAGGCCAGTGTTCCTCTACTCTTGCTAAAAACATTCTAGGCAATATTCCCCCCCCCCCATCGAAAATAAGCCAATGGTTTGTCAGAATACTACTTCAATAACTGCATCTGCTGTAATCTTCCTAATCTGTTGGTATCTTTTGGTCAAGTCTGGAGACTCCACCCCTTCACTAGCATTTCCCTGTTTTCTACCAGTTGGTTCTAGGGTTAACTCCATGATCAGCATTAGCCACCTTCTATCCACAGCTCTTTGCTAATACCTCAGCTACAGAAGTCTTGAACAGGTCCATTCAAACTTCACATCTCAGACCTTCTCTGGTACCTATGGGAGAAGTTCTTAAGGTGGTATATGTTGAACTCATCCGTCACAGAAGCATATTGCTAGGTATTCCTAAGACATCCTCACTACATGTTTGGGTTTTCTGAGTCAGTCCAGCTGCCACCCTGGCGTATGACCCAGCTAACCGCCAGGTGGTAGTACTTTGATGGATGAGCACTTCCCTTGACCTGGGTGTTCAGAATATATGATCTTAGGACTGATGACATGACTGTGAACTCAATCATTGACCTGTGGCTCAAGGTGCTCCTTAGGCAAGTAGACTAAGTAGGAGCATTGTGTTTGATACTAGTGTTAGTTACAGACAATGCATGACTAGCACTAGAGTTCAGTAACAATTCACCATTTGGATTCAAGTCAGGCAAGCTATTCTTCTAAATCATGGGCCTCCTGGGATTTTGGTCATTCCCTAGGTGAAAGCTGATGCTCCCCAGTAGAGCTACAATTTCAGTAGACACTATCCCATCAAGCACCATTCATTCAGATTCCAAAAAGGCCAAATCATTTGAACAGCTGTTAGATGTATAGGTGTAAAGATTTCCTTTCTGCAACTTGCAGTCACTGTGAGGTGACCTTTGCATCTGATGGCAAAAGCACTAACTGTATTGTAACCAACTAAGGGCTTCTACATACCCGCTGCCTGCCTTAGGCCTCTACTAAAGGGCATCTCCAGAGTAGGAGAGATACCACCCCCAAATTTAAAGTCTGCTTCTAGAACCAATGATGTACATTGAGACAAGTCTGACTATATCTAGCTGGTCAGTTTCAGCCCTGCTTCTAAAACCAATGATGTACATAGAGACAAGTCTGACTATATCTAGCTGGTCAGTTTCAGCCCTGCTTCTAGAACCAATTATGTACATTGAGACAAGTCTGACGATATCTAGCTGGTCAGTTTCAGCCCTGCTTCTAGAACCAATGATGTACATAGAGACAAGTCTGACTATATCTATCTGGTCAGTTTCAGCCCTGTGTACAAGCTCTGTCTCCTTCTCTAGCAGTAAGATGACATTCCACATGCCAGCAGGTAAATTCCAGTACCATAGTCTAGTCTATTATCATTTGTTCTATTTCTTTCTGACACTTGGCTGTCATCACATATAATTCACACCCTTCTCCTTGCAGGTGGTAAAACCACACTGTGACTCCATATAGCCTTTTTTGTCCAGAGCCCAACCTAGGCTACATGGATTATCTACCCACAAGGCACTTGCTGCCAAACACCATCCTTAGGCTTACATCCATGAATGGATACTGCTATCCCTGTTCTTGGTGAGATTCTTGCATTTTTTGAACAAACCATCTTGAAGGTCAGTTTTATGGATCATTATTTGTCTGCTCACTCTTTTTACACCAATTTTCCAAGACTAACCCTACTGGAACACAAAGGTCCAGACAACATAGGTCTTTAAATCATAAGGGCATCAAAACCTCTCCAACATGAAAAGGTCATGATCCCTACACTACAGCTCTGTGTGCAGCAGCAGGGAGAGGGTCTACAAACAATATGGGTTTGGATATTTGACCCCAGCTGGTAGTTTAATGTGCTGTAGAGCTCATAGGTTCATAGGTAGATCCTAGGCTATCTGCCCTAGGGCATTTATAAGCCTAGCCAGAGTGTATTTGGCTTCCGCCTCCCTATTAGATTAGCCTACTGTGCCTCTGTAAAGTAGGTCACAGAAGGTACCCTTTTCATGTTAAATTATCTATATTTTGCTAATTTTTAAATGAGCTGCAACTGATAGAAATCTCAGATTTTTCAGCAGTGCAAAGTCTAGTATCAATTAGTGAAGAAGCTGTCACTGTAATATTGTTCACATACAAAATAAGGCATGCAGCATTCTGTATAAGCACATGTCAAGCCTCAAGACATGTGCCATACAATCACTGTTCCCCTGACATTGCCAGTAAAAATGTTATACTGGCATGAAATCCTGACAAGCATACATATGTGTTCATTCAAACTATCAAGTGGTAATACTGATGTAATGTACTGTTATGTTTGTGACACTGTACAGTCAAACCATAGCTTTGCCTACGATACAATTGGACTTCATAGGTTCATAGTTTCATAGAAGAGTACTAGGCTTATGTTCCAAGATGACATAAAATCCTAGCCATATTTAATATGTGTTTCACAATTTTAAATAGCAATGTGAACAAAGTCCACACAGTTATGAGCCTATGCTATATTATCTAAGACCAACTGCCTCTATCCATGAGGGACATGGGTGTAACACCATGAGTACAACTACCATTAACCAGCTATTGATGTAGGTTATACCTGAATAGGGCCAAGAAAGGACTTTACTTTACATGAATGGGAAGCTTGCTCCAGAGAGGGTGTAGTGTCTTAGAGATGTTTCTATCGCTCCAGCATGATTAATTATGTCAGAGGCTAGGTTAACATCCTTAGAATGAGTCACTCTTGTGCAGTCAGAGCTGGATTGTAGAGTGCTCTGTAAGACACATACAAATCAGCCCTTAGTAGTCTGTAGGTGACGGAATACAGTAATATGGCTTTCAATCTTTCCACATAGGACTTATCTTTTACACCTTGTATCTTCTTTGAGCAAAATCTCTGGTGTTGCTCCAGCTCTTGCAAATGTTCGGTGAGTTACATGCAAAAGAGTGCATTATTCTCAATTATTGTTGTGAGGAGGGTCGAGTATAGTGGAATTATAACATCCCTTGATCTGGATGACATGGCATACTTATGAGCTGTGCCACATATAAGGGATTTATCACCACTGTGGACACATGGTGGTTGAACCTCCAATTACAATCTACCTGAGTACCTAAATCATATATTACTAGGTCCACTCATTGGGGTGTGCAGTCTATATTGTAATCAGGTTGGGTATTTGCTTTAAAAAAGGGAATAATTATACTTTTTTTGACATTTTATTTTGTCTCCATGGCTCTGGCACCAACCATTTGTGTGAGTTAATACTTTCTGTAATATACCAATGCAATTACTGGATTCAAGGATTGCCCACATATCTGATTGGACAAAGAATGTTGAAGTTTGCCTTGACTTCTGTAAATTAAATACCAAACAGGAAAGGGCCTAGTACAGAACCCAGTGGTACTGCACTGGTCACTGGCCTCTTGCTAGAGGTGAATTCACACACTTTGACAGTATCTGCCCTGTTGGTAATCCATTGTGCTACCCACTTGGTAAGTGGTTTGTGGCCAGTTGAAACAGTTTCTTTGTAATACCCAAGTATGAAATTGTGTCAAATGCCTCAGCCAGGTCAGGTTAGATGGGATGTATATTCTGTCCCTCATCCATGGCCTTGGTGACCTTCTCAAAGACGTAAATAAGATATGACAGACATGATATAGTCTTAAATAAAAAATGGGTTGGTTATGCAGTTGGGAGAGTAGCTATGTCCTTGTTGATAAGGTCCATAATGATTCTTTCCATTGGCTTCCAGGTGAGGCTAGTCAGGCCTATGGGTCTATAATTACCTGTGTTGGGTGATGGTCCCCCTTGCTCAGACAGATGACTGTTTTCTCCACCATTCTGCCAGAAAATAGCCTGTCTGGAGGCTGTGGTTAAGTAGGGCTCCAACTGTGTCTGTTAGGTCATGTTTTAATTTATTGATAAGGAAACCTGGGATATTATCAGGGCTTATTGATGCCATATTTTTAACCTTAGTGCACAGTTGAGCTGATCTCTTGACAATATATGCTGAGTAATGTTTGTATGGATACATTGGGTGATGAGCAGTGGGGATCAGGGGTTGAGGGTTGATCCAAATCTGTCAGCTAGCAGGTTGCCTATTGTCACTGGTTGGGTATTGGTAGTGCCATCTACAACCATCTGTGTGCATAGCTGTGAATTCCCCATAGGATTTTGTACTTACTTTAAAAAAGATTTGCGACAACATTGCCAAATACACTCTTGGGTATGCACACAGTGGAACTGTTAACACAGTTGTACAAGTCTACCTAGTTCATGTCATTACATTAGTTGCACATCATATGCCTATATGCTTATCATTGGAAAGGTGTATGAGAGGGCCCTGAGTACCTCTCAACTCTACAGATTTTCGCAGAATATCCAGATTTTTGCCTCATATTTTTGGTGTGTTCCTCCTAAAATCTGTACCTTTCTGGCAAATAGCTGAGGATTGAGGTAATTGAATAATGACAAATATTTGAGTTTAAGACTCCACATCCTTCAGAAAATTTGTGCTAATGCAAAACCTATTATTCTATCAACTTTGTAAGTTTGTAAGAGCAATATTTAAAACCTGTCCCTATTTGTCCCCCGTCATGTTAGGCTTTGTCCAGATTTTTTGCCCTAAGAAGTTGAGAGGTAGCCTCTGATATCATATATGGGCACATTACAAACATGGTGGATGTGGTGCATGCAGAACAGTTAATAACACAAATGCTGTCAGTCACACAATGCTGCTGGGAAACACCTGAATAATCTTTGTGAACAGCAACACAATCATGCATAGAATGAATTCCCAAAGGTTGCAAGTGAATCTGACTTGGTTATAAGTTATGTATATAACAGCATTACAATATGTGGCTGAAACAAGGCATATGTGCCCATGTAATCAGTATAATGTAATATTGTTGTATGTCACATAGCATTTCATGATAATATGTATACATATATACCATACTGCAGGTGTCCCTGTGATGGCTGAATGAGAAATGTGTAGAATGTTTATATATACTCCACGACCAGAACACATGCCTTACTAAGCAACAATATACATAGCATCATCCCATGTCAACAATCCTCAAGAGGCATATTACTACAGCTGTTATAGAAGGAACGTGAAATAAAATGTCAGCAGTAGCCATCAATACATTACCTCAAATCACAGATTGGAACACACTGTTGTAGGGCTACTGCACATCCACAGCTCAACACAGCACACACATGTGGATGACAGCAACATTGACATGTGCAATCTTCATAGAGTCATAGGACATTATTATGTGAATGGCCAATATCATATAAAATTCTAGCCATTATTATAGTATTTAAACCAAGATCACTATATCTATATGAATGAAGATAGTAAGGTTACATGCATATGTGTGTATGTGTGGGATTGTATTACATTCTGCCTCTGTCCATATATAACATGTGCCCCACCCCATGACAAAATTAGCAATCACATATCTAGTGATCTGCAGATGGCTTGCAGAGGGTCCTGGAAAGGCTGTGCTTCACAATGTATATATGCACCTTTGAGATGATGACACCATCTGTAGTTTTGCAGGAAGCATGCTATTATGTTGGCAGAGGGAATTAGGGGATCTTAGATTCATGGGGCTATGTTAAAAGTTCTCCTGAGTAGGATTCAAATGAAAAGAGATTAAAAATGTCATATACTGGTAGCAATATACCACCAATCATGCACACAACAGTTGAATGAGGTCAGATTTGAACATCAGGCCTGTGTAAGTATACAAATTGGATTCCCTTGACACAACAGTAGCACCACCACAGAGTGCTGACTTTACATTGTCACAGTGCACTTAACAGAGGATTACAGCATCAGTGTATGCTGAGAAGAAGATGGGAGGAGTGTGTCACATAGATGTTGATTTACATCTGGTGTAAAATTGTGTACCCTCTCATATTTGAATAAACAAACACACACACATTGTTTGCTGTGAGATTAAAACTGAAAACTGTCTAGCTATGCAATCTAGAGAACACAGTAGTTAACACTCATGACAACACAAATATCTGAGTGTAATACTGTCAGGACTTTAGTGAGGAATCACATCATAAGTATATATTGATAATAAAACATGGACAGGAGTGCATGACATAGCTGTAGTCTCACATGGAGCTTTAAAATTGTCTCCAGACTAATAGCAGAATAAATATACACATACAAATTGACCACGGTGAGATTAGAACCCCTAGCTAGCTACAGAAGACAGTACTTAATGCTAATACGACAGCACAAGTCTGAGTTTTATGCTGTCAGACAACATTATGTTAATAGGAATGTCTCACAGGTTGTTGTAAAATGTTCTCCAAAATAAGAGCTAAGTCAACAGAAACACACACAAGTTGACCACAGTGAGATTAGAACCCCTACTAAGCTATCTCTGCTAGCTACAAAGCACAGTACCTAATGCTAACACCACAGCACAAGTCTGACTTTCATACTATCAGACAACACTTTATAGCAGATGACATCTTTAGTGTCTGGTGAGAAGAAAATGTTAGTAGGAATGTCTCATATGTTGCTGTAAAATAGTCTCCAGAATAAGAGCTAACTCAACAGAAACACATACAAGTTAACTACAGTGAGATTAGAACCCCTACCGAGCTATCTACACAGTATAGCACTTACCAGTACTGCCACAGCAACAGTCTGACTTTCATACTATCAGACAACATTTTATAGCAGATGACATCATCAGTGTCTGGTAAGAAGAAAATGTTAGGAGGATTTTCTCACATGCTGCTCTAAAATGGTCTCCAGAATAAGAGCTAACTCAACACAAATACATACACAAGCTGACCGCACTGTAATTAGAACCCCTACCTAGCTATCTACACTAGCTACAGAACACAGTACTTAACACTAGCCCAACAGCACGTCTGCTGTTCCAACTGTCAGACAACACTTTACAGCAGATGGCATCATCAATGTCTGGTGAGAGGATGATGTTAATAGGAATGTCTCACATGTTGCTGTAAAATTGTCTCCAGAATAAGAGCTAAGTCAACAGAAACACACACACAAGTTGACCACAGTGAGGTTAGAACCCCTACTAAGCTAGCTACACTAGCTACAAATGACAGTACTTAATGCTAACACCACAGCACAAGTCTGACTTTCATACTATCAGAAAACACTTTATAGCAGATGACATGTTCAGTGTCTGGTGAGAAGAAAATGTTAGTAGGAATGTCTCATATGTTGCTGTAAAATAGTCTCCAGAATAAGAGCTAACTCAACAGAAACACACATACAAGTTAACTACAGTGAGATTAGAACCCCTACTGAGCTATCTACACAGTATAACACTTAACACTACTGCCACAGCATAAGTCTGACTTTCATACTATAAGACATTTTATAGCAGATGACATCATCAGTGTCTGGTAAGAAGAAAATGTTAGTAGGAGTGTCTCATAAAATGGTCTCCAGAATGAGAGCTAACTCAACACACACAAGTTGACAGCAGTGAGATTAGAACATTTACTTAGCTATCTACGCTAGCTACACACCACAGCACTTAACAATAGCAGCACTGTACAAGTCTGACTTTCATAGTGTCAGACAATGCTTTATAGCAAATGACATCATCAGTGTCTAGTGAGAAGATGATGTTAGCAGAAGTGTCTTGCATGCTGCTCTAAAATTATATCCAAAAATGAGAGCTAACTCGCATAAACACACAAGTGGACCACAGTGAGATTAGGACCCCTACCTAGCTAAACACACTAGCTATAGAACACAGTACTTACTATCACCACAGCACAAGTCTCACTTTCATACTTTCAGAAAACACTTTACAGCAGATGACCATACCTCTCAACCTCTTACAGCAAGAAATCTGGACAAAGCCATAAATAATGGGGGATAAATACCCAAAATACAGTCACTTTTTAAATATTGCTCTTATAAACTTAAAACGATAGTAAAACATGTTTTGCATTAGCATAAATTTGTCTGAAGGGTATGAAGTCTGAAACTCAAATGTATGTTATTATTTTTTTACTTCAATCCCATATGATTTGCCAGAAAACTACAATTTTATGAGAAACAGACCAAAAATATGAGGCAGAAATCTGGACATTCTGTGAAAATCTGTACAGTTGAGAGTTATGCAGATGACATCATCAGTGCCCATTGGGAATAAGATGTTGGGAAGGCTGTATGAACTTGCTGTGTAGTCATGTATGACTGTAAAACTCTTTTTCTCAATAAGACCTGACTGTAAAACTCTTTTTCTCAATAAAACCTGAGTGATGTCAGTAGGACACAGACTCATGCTCTTCTAGCTATACGCACACACAAGTTGACTGCCATGAGATGAGAACCCCTACTTAACTACTTACACAAGCAAGGAAACACAATACTTAATGCAAGCACCACAGTACAAGTCTGAGTTTTATACTCTGGTAGAACACATTATAACATATGAAATCATCAGTGTATGTTGGGAAGAAGATGCTGGGAGGGCTGTATGAAATTGCTGTGTAGTTATGTACAAATGTAAAACTTTTTTCTCAGTAAGAACTGAGTGATGTCAGTAGGACAAAGCCCCAAGATCTTCTGACTATGCATGCACACATGTTGACTGTAGTGATATTAGAATGCCTACCTAACTAGTTATGCTAGAGAACACAATACATAACACAAGCAGCATGGCATAAGTCTGACTTTTATACTCTCACAGAACACTTTATAGCAGATGACCTCAACTGTGTATGTTGGGAAGAAGAAGATGTTGGGAGGGTTGTATGAAATTGCTGTGTAGTCATGTACTTCTGTACAAGTTTGTACTCTGTGATACTTCAGTAATGACAGTAGGACACACACAGGCTTGCTCTGCTCTTCAGACCACCCACATACCCAGTTACACATACAAACACACACACACACACACAATTCGATTGATCTGCAATCTGAGCTCCTACCTATTTAATCCAGCTGAAGAACACAGTAGTTAACATTTGCACCATCAATTAAGTATGATTTTTTTCCATGTCATTGTGGTCTTTATAGAGGATGACATAATCTTTGTGTTGCAGATAACATATACTGTTATGAGACTGGTGCTCAAAGGTGGACTTTGGATTTGCTTTTATGCTTACAGTGTGCACAAATACTTTAAAATACAGCTTCTTAACCTATATGTAATAAGCTGTCATGAATGCATGTTGCAGAACTGAGACATACATGTACCTGTTTCTCAATATGTTGTGTACATCACACACTCAGTCACAAACACACACTGACATATATTGTAAACAACATAACTGCAAGTGTTGATGTATGAGTGTTCATATTGTGATAAATTGATGTCCATAGTAACACATGTATCACACAATCTCAATGTCTACTGTCAGTATAAAGCCTTAATGAATGCAACAATGCAGTTGTGCTATTTATTTCTATATTGTAGTTGACATTAGACCTATTACTGATATATCCATTTTCAAGTGCATGGGTGCAGGGCATACATAAGTCTGAGCAAATATGTGTTCAAAGAATAACAAGTACCTGCTCTTTTGTTGAGTTTTTAAATACTTTTTGATGGGATGAAGAAAAACTGGGCAGTAAACATAGTAATACATGCCAAACACCTCTTTATATAGTGCATCACCAAGAAATTGATTTGCGCAAACAATGGGAAAGTGTTTGCGCAAGCGAGATTCACATTTAATGAATACAACTTGAAGTTGAGAAATAGTTATGTATGTATGCTACATGAGAAATAGCTGACATATACTATTGTGTTCATACTGTAGTTTATATTGGAAATGTTGTGTCATAACTTTTAGGGCATTTAGAACTGTTGCTATTGCCTTCCCTGTTTGTGCAGAATTAAGCGACGAGCAAACACAGTTCTCTGCTTAAATGAGAATACAGTGATATTTCTGTTGGTAATATTTCCTTCAGACAAGCAAACTAAGAGGTGAGACATGTCTGTCAGCACTTTGGATAGTAATGAGTGCAAAAAATACACTTGCTGCTTAGCTTTCCTTGTGGCAGCAAGTGTAAGAGCAGTGGAGCTCATGTTCAGAGCACAAATAACACAGGATTCAAATCCAGCTCATTTGTTTTTTTACACATGGTGTGAGGATGACGTTACATAAGTAAATGTGATAATTCCTGCAAATGTGAAAAGCAATGACTACAGTGAAGTATGTGTGTGTCTTCCACAATTTTCATCATTAATGTCTACCTCTATACAATTGTACAACTATTACCTATTTTGCATGCCTCAGTTCAAATATCAATTTAACAGCATGCCCAGCTTTCTAGAAATGAGAAGGGATGGTACATGTTTTGAAATGATAATTTCTGATTTAGCATATATGCTATTTGTGTCTGGCCATATATCCTGAAATGTGTGTGCTGTATGCTTTATCACAATAAGGACAGTTTGCATATGACATTAGATGAAGATTTCATCCATCATCACCTGAACATGTCATTAATACATGATTTTTAAAATATCCACAGTACATGAGCAATGATGAAGTATTGCATTAAGAAACATGTTAGCATTATCCATCAGCACAGACAAGTCTGTCTGCAGACACCCTCCATCAACTGAATAGATGCACACACACACACACACACACACACACACACACACACACACACACACACACACACACACACACACACACACACACACACACACACACACACACACAGTATTTAGATTGGGATGAATACAAGGAGTGAGGAACATGCACCTAGCAGTGCTTATTTTAATGGAACATCAATGGTTATGTTTTTGTCTATTATTATTATCATTACATGCTGTCTAACATGATGTGAGTGATATAGGTATAGAGAAGGCTTAGGAGAGGGACAACAGGCTTATGACAAGCAGAACAAGGTTAGCTAAAGATGTGATAGTAGTGGGGATGGATATCACTTCAGATACTTATTTGTGGGCAGTAATCAATATATCCATGAGAATTCATAACTTTGGACATTTTAATATATATGTGATGAAGCATGTAATACAAATATATCATTGCACTAAGAAATGATGAGGAATTCATCTGGAATCAAACCCTTGAGCCTACTATAACAAAATCTTCAGTAAAGTGATTTATGTCAACACTCCATATAGGAATTTGCATTTTTCTACATTCAGCAGTCTAAATAACTGTCAGAGTAAATGTTTCAAAGTGCTCCAGTACTCCCTTCACTCTGCTTTAACTCTGTGTTCTTTAAGAGCAGCAAGTTTAAGCAGCATTGTGCAGACATAACTGGATTAGTGAGCTGATGGCAGCAATGTCACTCGACATTAGTGTGTGATGCCAAACCCATGCAAATGCAGAGGACAAAAAGTGAAGGCTTTATTAGGGGGATTTCTGCCATGTATGTAGTGTGTGATTCTATTTTTTGACCAGATTAAAAGTGTGAAAATGGGGTAGATAGGAAAGTGGTGAAATGGGAGGCAATATAAGAATTTACAGGATGAAATTAGTAAAGAACCTATCCACTTCTTTAACAGTGTAATATGAACATGGATAGAAAATTGGATGAATTTGGACTGTCACCACAACACAGATGGATGACAACAACAAAATCATGTTGCATAGCCAATTGGACCAAATCAAGTGTGGCAAGAAGACAGTGGAGATCTATGTATGGGACATTTTTTTTTTGCGGGATAGGTGCCCTTTTTATTTCAAAAAGAGAGGAATGTTGGGGAAGGGATGTAAAAATGTCTGGGTCAGGTGGCTAGGGTAGGTGAGGAAGCAGGTGCAGACAAACAGGACAAACAAGACAGACACTGGGATGGTGATGGACATAAAAGATTAGGAAAACTATGATTGGGGATAGGTGGGGGACATTGGAGGCACATGCCCATCAAGCATGGGGACAGTGGGAATTTAGTCCTCACCCTCTGAACTGTCATCATTGTCCCTTTCCTTAGCTTTTGTGGGGTTGCTTGACATTTGTTTTTTTCTGTATTCTCAAAGGCAACTTCTTCAGAAGGCTGAGGTATGAACAAATGCTACTTTCTAAGACTTAATGCACTATCCCTGGCAGCTCCTGGTGGGTGACATAATTCCCACCTCCACCTATACTCCTTGATGGTACCAATGCACCAGCTGTTAGGGCAATGATACCTGATGCTGATGGCCCAGGTAGAGCAGAGGCTGCAGAGGCAGTATTGCCAGGCTGCATCCCAGATGTTCTGGGTGTTGGTGCAGCAGCCGGTGGAGCATTGGCAGGCTGAGCTACAGCAGTTGGCCCACCTTCCTGTGGTGAAAATAATTGTGTTTGTTGGCAGAAAAGCATGACATCAGCATATTATGATCACACATATAAAAAATAGAGAGATAAGGGATGGGCTGCAAGAGAAAAAATAAAGGATTAGAACCATTATACATTCTTTATTACAATTAAACATACTTTCACAAGTATATTAGCTATAGAGCTTTCAAAATCAAAAACTGGATTGTGAATTGTAACAATCCTTGCACTATGCATATATGCTTTTAAAGATAATACAGATTAACAACATGACGTTTATGCCAAATTTGATGAACTTCATTTAATTAATGACATTTTTTTAATAAGAATGTATTTGTTACTTGTGGGAATTGAACCCACTAGATCTGAATATGCTATTATATTTGCCTCCTATAATTTTCTTGAACTACAGAATAAAGCATGCATGCTTGCTTTTACAGTTAATATATACATGCTTGAAGTTGCTAGTAATGTATGGAAGACCAATAATTTTAATAAAATCATGTTCATTTGTGCTGCATACATACCTCTTGCCTCTCTGAGTCTTTCTAATCGTTCAATATACGCCTCCTTGTTTGATGAAATCTCCTGAGCAGCTGAAAAATAAAGGAGAGAAAGAGAGACATGAGATCAAGCTCACCTTCGACCACCACATTGCCACTGTGTTCAGAAAGTCCTTTTATATGGCACATCTCATAACCAAAGGTTTTGCTTCTAGGAAGAAAGAAGCCATCATCCCTCTCTACTCAGCCCTCATTAGACCAATCATCGAGTATAATGCCCCATTTGGCATATACCTTACCAGACATCTTTAACAGCTGGAAAGTCCACAGAAGTACCTAACAAAGAGAATCCTAGGCCTTAAACACATGTCGTACATGGACAGTCTTAAGAAACTTCAGCTATTCTCTGTCTCTTATCATTTACTTAGAGGTGATCTCTGCTTGACTTACAAAGCCATGTCCAATCCAGCCCTGCTTGAAATGCTACGCCTAAAGAAATCCCAATCCCCCCACACCACACTTTCCAGAGATCTCAACCTCATTACCACAATCAACAGAACATGCTGGAGGGACAGGTTCATCACCCAGAGACTTCACATACTCTGGAATAAGCTTCCCATTCATGTCAAGCAGAGCACCTCACTGGCCCTCTTCAAGAGAAATCTCAATGAGTGGATGAGTAACAGAAAGTTCACCACAGGGATCACTCCAGTGGCTCTACTTGATACAGGCACTGGGAACTAATATTGGGTGGAATGATGCCAGGGCAATTTTGTGGGCTAAACTTGTAAAGGCTCCAGGGCCATTAGCCTAGTACACACCTATAAACCTATGAAAGCATTATGTATACCAGTCTTGGCTATCTACAGCTTTGTATATCATTTAAAGTTGCTTTATCTGTATACTTACACGACTGTGGGATGTCAGTAGTCCTAAACTCATCCAGCCACTTGTTGAGTTGTGCCTATTTATGCCATTTCAGGTCATTGTAATGATGCCTGCATTGCTCCCCATTAAGTGGTATGCCAGTCACACTAGAGACAGCCTTGGCTAGACTGTTCCAAAGATCAGCCTTATACTGAGACCCAGTATAGTCTCCCTGCAGCAGCCTACAGCTGTAGCACTTTACAAGGAGTGCAGTGAATATTTGTGACTCCTCCACACCCCATCTTTTAGCCCTGAATTAGGCATCATCCTTCCCAGATCCTGCCATGTCTGCACAGGTCAGCCAACAACAGTTAAAGTATTTTCCTGCCAATTCATGATATCACATTTTATGGCCAGTGTGCAAACTCACACAACCATGCTAATCATGTTTGTGTGAGTTAAGCGGAGAGCAACATTAGCAAACAGAGAGGAAGACAGATTATGAAATAGTAAGGATAATGTGACAGTTGACATTAATTTATGGCATGTGTGGTGTTAGACCTGAAAACAGTTTGTCCAATGGTCAACACTGTTATGTTAAATGACTTGACCTTTAAGACTTGAATTTGGGAGGATCAGTTTTATGACTTGATACATATTTTGTGGGTCCTTATACACTGATAAAAGTAATTTGTACAATATGAGATTCAAACCTATATAAGCTAGATGATACATATATTTCCACAGAGGTGTTTCTTTCCTCATTGCCACAGAAGAAGTGTTTGTCAAACATGGTCATTAAAAAGAAGTTATGTACTCACTATAACATTCCATCTGTGTTGTCAATCTTCATTCTTCCTCAACAAATGGGTTCGGATCCGATCTGTTGGATCCAACTCAGCAGATGCTAAAGCTCGCAGCCACCAGATCTCTTGAGCTTGTCCCTTACCCACAAATCACCTTGCCAATTACCTCAGATATTGTTTGCTGCAATATTAACAAAGAAGGATGAAGAGAATTATGGAAAGCCATATCTAGAGCCATATATACATATAAATGTACCTATTCAGAGACCATGTAAATACTCATTCCTCCAGAAGTCATGGACAGAGGTAGGTGGGAGGGCGTTGAGGAAGAATGAAGATCGACAACAGAGATGGAACGTTATGATGAATATATAACTTCTTTATCTGATGTTGTCAATCTTCATTCTATCCTCAACGAATGGGGCAGTGTCCCTAGCTACTTGTATCCAGGGCGGACTCAAGAAAGGATATTTCTGAGCACCAAATGATGTCTTACCTCTGGAGACCAGATCCAATTTGTAATGATTGATAAAGGTATGAGGAGTAGCCCAAGTTGCTGCTGTGCAAATGTCATCCATAAACATCCTAGATTGAAAAGCCATGGAGGTATCCATAGATCTGGTGGAGTGTGCTTTCAATGGGTGTCTAAGAGAAATTGCTAATTTAGTATAGACAAAGGGGATGAAGTTTGTCAACCACTTGGATAGAGTAACTTTAGAAATCGATTTCCCAATTTTGGTTCAGAGAAGGAAACAAATAGTTGATCTGCTTTTCTGATTTTTTATGTTCTATGCAGATAGAATCACAATTGTCTATGAATATTCAGTAAATGTAAGATATATTTTCCTTTGTTGGTAAATTTAGGAAAACAAACACTGGCAAATTGATAGTACTATTTATGTTGGATTCTGACACCACCTTTCGAAGAAAGGACGGATTGGTACATAAGGTCACTCTATCTTTGTGAAAAAACAAGTAAGGAGGTTTAGAAGATAGTGCTTGGATCTCAGAAATTCTTTTTTGCAGAAGTGATGGCAACCAAGAAAATAGTCTTTCATGAGAGGTATTTAAGGTCACATGTGGCTGCTGTTTCAAAGGGAGGTTGTGTGAGAGACTGAAGCATTGATTTTAGGTCCCATGGAGGTGTATGGTCTTTAAAGGGAGGCTTTAGGAGTATCCCTTTTAAGAAGGCCTTGCTCAGTTTGTGAGAAGCTATGGGTGCACCATTCAATGCTGTATGGTAACTTGAAATTGCTGCTAGCTGTACCCTAATGATTGAGGCATTTGCACCATTTTGAAAAAGGGGAGCAAGGAAATCTAAGATCTTATTAATAGAGGCTGAAAAGGGGTCAGGTTTATGTTGCTAAGTCCAAATAAAAAATCTTTTCCATTTACTTAATATGGTTTCCTTGTAGAGGGTTTATGGGAAGACAGAATTATACATCAGAAAGGTGATGAGAGCATAAATTGTCTGGCTACTAAGGGAACTGGAGAAGCCAGTCAGCTTGAAGTTTAGTATATCCAAGTGTGACATGCCCGTTCAGTGAGACAGGAGGTTTGGAGTCGGATCTAGGTTCCATGGTGGCTGAACCAGGTGAAGCTATAGGAATGAGAAACCAAATTTGTTGAGGCCAGTAGGTAGAAATGAGGATCATTGTGCCCTTTACCCTGGCAGCTTTCTGCAGAAGATTTTGAATCAAAGGTGTTGGTGGGAAAGCATAAAAGAAGATCACAGAGCTAATTATGAAGTAGAGAATCCCTCTGTGACTACCCCCATAGGGAAATCAGGGTGAAGTAGTTGCTGCACTTGTTTATGGGAGAGGCAAAAAGATCACCGTATGGCTGGCTACATTCATGGAAAATCTTGTCCGCCACTTTCTCGGTAATGGACCACTGATGTGGAAGAAGTATGCACCTGCTCAGTTTGTCTGCAATCACCTTGGATCTCCCCGGAATGTGCATCTTGAAAAGAAAGCAGACTGAAGAGATCGCCTACTGCCAGACCCTGAAATCTTCTCAACACAATGGGTAAGATTTGGTTCCCACTTGTTTGTTGATATACCAGATGAATGACGTTGTCCATTTGACTCACAATCATCCCAGAGGGAAGAACATCTTGAAATACTCCCAAAAACAAGAGCACTGCTCTCATCTCTATGACATTTATATGCAAATTAGCCTCTTCAAGGGACCAAGTACTCTGGACTGTCTTCCCCAGATAATGCCCCCCCCCCACCCTATCTGGGAAGCATCCATGATCACTATGGCCTTGGGCTGTTGGGAATGAATGGATGGCCATAGACCAGTTGATCGGACTGGATCCACCAATAGAGATCTCTTCTGCAAGTGCTGCTAATTTTTATCTGATACAACATTGACTGATGGAAGACTGACCATTGAGTAGCCAACATCCACTGTAGGATCCACATGTAAAACCTGGCCAACAAAATTAAGGTCTTCATTGCCACCATGATGCCTAGAGTTCAGGAACTGTGCTGGCTGAGATTGATGTGTTGTCTACAATCTTCTTAACCTGTGACCTTATAGTTAGAACTTGGTGTGGTGGAAGGGAAGCAATGGCAGTCTTTGTGTTGAGCAGTGCTCCAATAAATTCCAATGTCTGAGTTGGTTGAAGTTGTGATTTGTTGTTGTTTATGGTTATTCCTAAGACAGCACAGGTGTGGAAAACCTGATCTCTTAAATGTATGAGTGATGCCTGGTCAGAGTGGTAATTAATCAGTCGGCCAAGTAGGAAAACACCCAGCATCCCTGCAGTCTGAGGTATGCTGCTACTACTGCTATGCATTTGGTAAACACCCTGGGGGTTGTGGTTAGTCCAAAGGACAGTACTCTAAATTGGTAGTGACTGGCTCTCAGCCAGAAGTGTAAGCACTTTCTGGATTGCCTGTTCATCTTTATGTGATAGTAGGCATCCTGAAGATCTATCGAGCGCATCTAGTCATCCTTGCACAGAAAAAGGAGAATGGACTTGTACCATGACCATTTGAAATTTGGTTTGTTGCTGAACAAATTTGTTTAGATTTGTGAGATCCAAAATTGGTCTCCAGTTCTCTGTATTTTTGGCACAAAAAAGAACCTTGAGTAAATTCCAGATCCTATCTGGTCTGGAGGGACCTCTTGGATGACTTTTGAATTGCTGCTTGATCCCTCTGACTGGGTGGAATATTGGGGATTTTCTGGGAATTGGAGGTGGTAGGAAAAATGGTATTATATAACCTCTGCATATAATCCTATGCACTCAAGTATCTTTTGTTAAATCTATCCAGGCTCTCTGGTGCAGGGAAAAACTTCACCCAACTCTCTCCAGAGGTGGACAATTGGGCCTCTGTTCAGGAGTGCTGGTAGGGTTTATCAAAGAAAGATTCTCATGAACCCTGGTTCTGCAGGCCACCTCTGCCACGAGGGTGACAACGTCCATTGGAGTTCACCCCTTTGCCTATGGGGACACTTCCTCCATGTGTGTCATGGAATGGACCTTGGGACTTTTTGAACCATGTTTTCCAGCCACTCAGAGAAGGATCTTTGGGTGCTGAAAAATATATGCCCACGGCAGACAAAGTATTTCTATCTTTTGTGATGTCACACCTGGACAGCATTTCTTTCACTTTAGGGATAAAAGGGGTAGTTCCATCAAAAGGAACATTGACAGAATTGGACTTAAATAGCTCCACAAAATCACACAAGTGCATCCAGCCATGCCTCCTCATGGAAATGCCTGAACCCATAGTTCTTGAGGTTCCTTCTACTATGTTGGAAATTAACCTCATGGAAATATTGGATATAGCCTGTCTGGTTGCCAACTGAGAAGTTACTGAATCTTTAACTTCTGCAGAGACGGTTCCAGAGACAGTATTTCATAATTCATAGGCTCATAGGTGTTTACTATGCTAATGACCACAAGGGCCTTTTTAAGCCTAGCAATGCATCCCAAATCCCTAACAAGTTCTGATACCTTTAATAATTGTAAGCATGGGTTTGGGAAGTGAAACATTTACACGCTAGGGCCTGGGAGGTGAACCATTTACAGGTTGTCTGTGTGCATTAGAAACATAGTTGCCAAAGCAGGGATGAATTTCCTGTTCCCCATCCAATTGTCCAGGTTGCACTTGAATTGAATTAGGGAAGAACTCTGCTTCACACGGATGGGGAGCTTGTTCCAGAGACAGGGTAATCTGTGGGATACATACCTTTCCCTCCAGCAGGTCCTATATATATCACAGGCAAGGTTTAAGTATTTAGAACGGGTAATTCTGGTGCTGTTTCTTTTGCGGATATGCAGGAGGTCCATCAGAGTGGAGTCTGACAGTGCCCTGCATATCAGGCATAGATTATCCCTTAAAAGCCTGTAGGAGACAGAATACAGGGATAGAGCCTTGAGGTGGTCTGCATAGGACACTTTACTTAAGCCCTGTATTCCTTTAGTGAGGAACCTCTGTGGACGTTTTAATTGTTGGATATGCCTGGTTTGGTATATACCAAAGGGAACATTGTACTCAATGATAGGTCTGATAAATGCTGAATACAGTGGAACAATGACTTCCTTGGACTTAGATGCCATACCTTTGTTTATAAGGTACACAACACAGAAGGATTTCCACACTACTGTAGACATGTGATGATCAAAGGCTAGATTACTATATATGTGCGTCCCTAAGTCCCTGACTACTGGGTCAACTTTAAGGGGTGTGTTGTCAATATGATAGTTACTAGGGGTGGATGACTTACTGAAGGATACTATTATGCATTTATTGGCATTTAGTTTTAGTCCATGGCTCTGACACCAGTTGTTTGCCTGTGTCAGCCCCTCCTGGAGAACATTTGTGTTAGTGTGGGATTTAGTGACAGCTCCTAATTTGCAATCATCTGCAAATTTAGTCAGCCAGACACCACTGACTTTGCCTTGACTTTAGAGAAGTAAATACCAAAAGGTATCAGTCCAAGGACTGATCCCTGAGGGGCTCCACTTGTGACTAGCCTCTTTTTAGAGGTGGACTCCCCAGTTCTAATTTCCTGGGTCCTATCTGTGAGGCAGTTGGCTATCCATCGGGTGATGTATGAGTTTGTACCTAACCTCTTGTGTTTGTCAGCAATGCCCGAGTGGGGTGTTGTGACAAATACTTTGGCCAGGTCAAGGTAGGCAGTGTGAATCAGTGTGCCTTCATCCATTGCTTTGGTGACCTTCTTAAAGAAGTCCTCCAGGTCGTGTAGGCATGATCTGCCCTTGACGAAACCAAACTGGGTTGGGTCCAGTATCTGGAGGTATACTGTATCACTGTTAATCATTTCCATGATAATCCTTTCCATGGCTTTACATATAAGACTAGTGAGACTTATGGGTCTGTAGTTTCCAGGGTGTGTTAGTGGCCCACCTTTGTGCAGAGAGATGAATGTTGCTGTTCTCTATTCATGCTGCATGAAGCCTGTTTGGAGGTTATAGTTAAATGGCAATTCCAGAGGCCCTGATAGGTCATGTTTTATGCTATTTAGAAGGCATCCTGGGATATTGTCTGGGCCTATTTATGCAGTGTTCTTGGCCTTAGAGAGAACATTAAGGACCTAAAAGTAAATATCCTCTCTCTAAGCACAAAACTGTCAGTGAAAAGTAAAAAGCAACAAAAGTAAGAGCACTGACAGTACCACAGCTGGGAAATTTATTGCAAAAATAAAGAAAAAATCAAAACAAAGTTACAAAGAATAAATCCTTACAAAACAGTGGTAAGCGTTTTCAGGGATCTACCCCTTCATCAGACAACAGTTAAAAATCCCATAATTCATTAAATACTGGAGGTTAGTCACATGATGTTTCAAAATTTCAGTTGTACCCAATAAGGACATAACAATTAGTGCATCAGTACATATTAGCACAGTTATGCAAATAAAAGACCATACACTAAAGGAATTATAGCTAAGATAAATAAGAAATGTATATAACCTTGTATGGTGTATAACTATATATAAAAAACCTGATAATCCTAGCATACTTGTCACTAGGATTATCAGGTTTTTTATATATAGTTATACACCATACAAGGTTATATACATTTCTTATTTATGTTGTTGTTGTTGTGTCTTTCGGCTTTTCCCAGTTAGGGGTCGCCACAGCGGAACTCCGGTCCGCTAATGAATTAGTGTATGGTCTTTTATTCAGGTTTCTCTTGAAGAGTGTTAGTGAGGGGCTCTGCCTAATGTAGATTGGAATCCTGTTCCAACGCATGGGGGAGTCTCTGGGACAGGAATCTATCCCTCCAACACATCCTATTTATCATTGTGGTGAGGTTTAGATCCCTAGAGTGTGTGCCTCTCGGGGATTTGTTTTTTTTTTAGGTGGAGCATGTCCATAAATTCTGGGTTGGACATGGCCTTGTATGTCAGACATATATTACCTCTGAGTAAGCGGTATGCAACTGAGTACAGCTGGAGTTTCTTCATTCGGGCTGCATAGGGCATCTGTTTGAGGCCAGTAATCCTCTTGGTGAGGTACTTCTGTGGTCTTTCCAGCTGTTTCAGATGTCTTGTAAGGTACATTCCAAATCGGGCGTTGTACTCTATGATGGGTCTGATGAGTGATGAGTAGAGGGGCACAATAACGTCTTTTGCTCTAGATACAAACCCTTTTGTGATTAGGTGGGCCGCATAGAAGGATTTTCTAACCACCTTGGCAATATGATTATCAAAGGAGAGATTACTATCTACTTGGGTCCCCAGATCCCTTATTACATTTTCTGTATTTAGGGGACTATCACATATGTGGTAGTTTGTGAGTACTTTGTTTTTTCCAAAGGGGATGATGACTATGCACTTTTTGGCATTTAGCTTGAGGCCATGATTTTGACACTAGGTATCAATTTCAGTGAGGGTCGATTATGGCCCCCAGTTTGCAGTCGTCTGCAAACTTGGTCAGCCATAGTCCTTCTATGCTTGCTTGTACCTCCGAGAAGTATATACCGAACAGGAGGGGTCCCAGGACTGAGCCCTGGGGGATGCCACTTGTAACCGGTTTAGAGTCAGACCTAGAGCCTGCAACTCTCACCGTGTGGGTTTAATCTGTGAGCCAATTGGCAACCCATCTTGTGACACAGGGGTTTATGTTCAGGCTACTGAGCTTGTCTATAATACCAGAATGGGGAATGGTGTTGAAAGCCTTTGCGAGGTCTAGGTAAGCTGTGTGGACCTCCTTTCCCTCATCTAAAGCCTTGGTAACTGTCTCAAAGAAGTCCACCAGGTGTTGGAGGCATGATCTGCCCTTAACAAAGCCAAACTGGGTAGGGTTCAACTTTTGGACGTTCCCAATGTCTCCGTTAATGAGTTCCATGATGATGCTCTCCATAGCCTTGCAGTCCAGGCTAATCAGCTTATAGGGCGATAGTTCCTGGGGTCTGTTGTGGCTCCATCTTTTTGGAGCGGGATAACTGTTGCTGTGCACCACTCTATGGATAAGTAGCCTGTAGAGAGGCTGAGTTTGAACAGTGTGTTTAGGTGAGGGGTTAGTTCATTTTGGAGTTCGTATAAGACACAGCTTGGGACACCATCCGGTCCCATTGAAGCTGTGTTTTTTGGCTTTGGATAGTGCTGTTTTAACCTGTGTGTCAGTGATTGCCAGGGCTCTACATTCTTCTGGTATGGTTATCGGCCCTATATCGGCCTGAGACAGGGGGGATGTTTGCACTAAACCTGTCTGCCAGAATGTTGGCAATATCAGTTGGTTCAGTGTATTTTGTGCCATTCTGCACTAACCCAGAGCAGATCTGAGAGGTTTCCACTTAGGTTCTTGACATATCTAAAGAATGCTTTGTGGTTATCTTTGGAGTCCTTGGCAATTTTTCTTTCGAAGCTAGCCTTGGATGATTTTATGAGGGATCGTAGTTTCTTGCTGATACTGATCAGGGATGTCTTTCCTTCTTGGGATTTTACTCTTTTCTGTACTAGTTTCCTTCTTCTATTGTATAGCTTGTTTATGGCAGGTGTCCACCAGACTGGCTTCCTTTTCTTGGAGGAGTGGGTCTTGGTTTTTCTTGGGATAGCACGATCCATGCATTCTTGCAGGTGCTTATAGACTGCCTTTGTAAGGGATTCAGCAGCTTGGACAGCGTTGTCCTTTAGCATGGGGGCTGTGAACCTTTCCACCTCAGTCTTAAGAAATGTGAAGTTTGCTTTTGAAAAGTTTTTCATGGAGGTTTCCTTGATTGGTGGTGGGGGTGGAATGTGGATATCCAAAGAGATATGTATGCTCAGTCAACCTGCTATACATAGTTTTTGCTATGTATATTATCTTATTGTTATTTATGATATAAATTACAGTTGAACACCATTTATAAAACTGGATTGTGCTAGATTAGAACCCTGGCTAACCTGTGTTGTGGCCATAAACTTACACCTGCTGCCACAGGAAAAACTAGGTAGTGGGTATATTTTTTACACTCATTAATTTCTAGAGTGCTGATGACCACGGAACACCACTTGGAGTGTTTGCATGAAAGAAGGCGAAGCAAGTAACAATGTTTCTTTTTTGCAAGTAACAATGTTTCTTTTGTGTCTGCAGTAGTGACCCCTGTTTGTGCACAGGTGAGCAATGTGCAAATATTGCAGACAAAAGGTAATATGCATAATTTTTGTAAATAATCATTAATCAGTAAAAAAAATAATGTAGGATTCAAACCAGGGTCAAACTATCTTATGCATTATGTGCCTCAACATCTTTACAAACTGTGCTACACACACAGTTGCTTCACAGGTGTAATTTATGCTGTCGTTGTTATCCAAGGTGCTGACCACCACACAGTGCGCTTCCTAAGGCAAGATATATGTATTTAAACATTTCACTGTGTTTGTGCTAAGCCGCACAAATATTAATAACAGAAAAAAAAAACAGTTTAACAGATTAAAGAATTAGCCAAAAAATAACAAAGCTTCCCCCACGGCCAGTGAAAGAAACCAGATAAAAACTTTATTGCACAGGATAAGTACTTTCACACATAGTGCTTTATCACATCCACAAAGACACATTGCTGGTATACATATATATAAGGAGCATTAGTCAATTAATCTTTAATGTAATCAGTAATTGGTATTTATCTTAATTGATTAATTGACTAATGCTCCTTATATATATGTATACCTGCAATGTTTCTTTGTGGATCTGATGAAGCATGTGTGAAAGCGCTTATCCTGTGGAATAAAGTTTTTATCTGGTTTCTTACATTGGCCGTGGTGTAATGACTATTTTACAATTTTACTCAGCAACCTTTAGCTGCTTGGATATATTTTTTTGTATGTTAAAGAATTACACAGCAATGGATTAGTACTATCATACTAATGAAATTACAAAACACAACGGGAGTGTGTTATCTCTTTTTGCCACAGACACAACTTTGCAGCAGCAGTCAAAGTATGCGCTACAAGGAGTTCACATTTCCTCTACAGTATTAACAGAACATACACTTGGACATTCTCAGTTGGTTGTACATGTGTGGCTTACATGTTTAGTACAATGAATGATCACACAACTATATATGAATATGTTTGCACAGATGCAGCTTTGTCTTCTCTTTGTATTGAGTTCATTCTTCCCTTATCTGTGCTGTAATCTCAGATGTGCATTCTATAGTGCACTGTGTGTCATTCTCCTTTACATGTATGATACAAATACATGAGAGTAAAAAACATTTTTTCAGCACAGGCAGTAGAGTTTTGCTATTATTGAACAACAAGAATAAATGTGTGCTGTTTTGCTTCATTTAAAAGCTTGCTGAAGTTAGTTACATACTTTGGAAGTGTATTCTCAGTGACACACCCACTGCAGCAAAGGTTGTCTGAACTGCTGTTGTGTTTTTCTTCTCTATCACACCAATCATTCACAGTTGCAAGCCATTAATAACTAACAGTGGTATAGAGCCTACACTATGTTTACATCTGTTACACAAAGCCAAAAGTTTGGTGTTCAGTGGGTCTATTGAGTTCAAACCTCATTTGCATCTTCAACATGCTCAGAGTGCTGAATCTACACTATAAAAAGATAACCGTGTAGCTAGGGAAACTTGAAGTTGAGGAGACTTGTGTATTTGGACAAAACAGAAGATTGGTATTAATTTGAAGGTGATTTATCTGTAGAAAAGGCTTCTAATTTGGCTAAGGTATACTTGTATTATTCAAATACATTCAGGAATATTGTAAAATGTTACAAATCTATTTATATATCCAGGGGAAATGGAACTTTTATATGTATACACTTCTTATACTTCACTATTGGCAGAGGCATTTTTGGCAGGCATTTAACATTTCACAGATAGGTTATAAACTTTCATCACAAGTATTATTTTTAAAAAATTTATTTGACAATAGTCACTGACACAGGTGTTATGCTTCTGAAATGGCTCATGGCCACCTCCAGGGGAGTGGTGGGCACAGTGAGAAGTGACTTCCAATCATAAATTGATTTTTATGGTGTAAATGTGTACACATCCTGATAACATCCTGATAATTGTATGGAAAGCATATATACAATTTATTCTGTGGTATTCCTTGGTTTGTATGAACCTTCATTTGTTTGTTGTTTTGGGGATGAGGAGCCACCTACCATTGTGTGTTACAAGAACAAAAGTGTGTTTCAAGTGCTTTTCTGTTGAAAATGTGTAGGCATGCTGGTAGTTCAGTGGGAAACATAGTATGTTACTTAAGTGGTATTCCTTGATGTGTACAAACCTTAGTTTGTGTGTGAGGGTGAGGTGGGACAAGCATATAACCTTCAGTTTTACTAAATGAAAAGTGTTCACTAAATGAAAAGCAAGACATTAGTTATGTATTTTTATGTGTTTTATCCTTCTCTCTTTTATGTCACATAGGATTATGGCACCCAAGCCTACAAATCCCTGTAAACTCCCTTTCAGTGACTCTGAAAATTAAATTGTAATTCAGGTTTTCAGGCACCATGGAGCCTTTCTGCTTGAGGGAGGACGTGGGGATATGGCTGCCAGAATGAAGATTTGAAACCAGTTAGTGAACAATGTCAATGCAGTAGGAGGTCGCAGCAGGACTTATGATCAGGTCCATAACTGGGGCACTGATAGGTTTTCATCAGCCTGGAGGAGAGCAGCTGCAGTTATTCAAGAACAACTGGCTACTGGGGGTGGCCCTGCACTGAGCACCCAGTGACACCAAATAAAGAGTTTCTGTCCATGTCAGAGATCCAGAAAGCTCAGTGGAAACTGCACACTGTATGCTTGATGTCAGTGCTGGTGTGGTTTGGAGGACAAGTGTGCCCCAGGAGCAGCTTCCAGGTAAGCTTACATATGGCAAGTTTTATATTTGCTTGTATACTAAAATATATAAATTTGACTAATACTTCCTGGGAATTCTTTTTCTGTACCTATTGATAAGTTAATAGAGTTATATGATACAGTTGTTCAGTACACATAGGTGTAGGTGGACATGTCAGCCAAGTTTCAGTTTCAGCTCTTTCTTACAGGACATATAGGTGATTGTGCATTTACTGTCCCCCCCTGTGTTATTCCCATTGTGATAGTTAACTGCCAGCCTTTCATTGCTTCATTTCTTCCACAACCATCCTCTCTACAATGTGTTAAGACATCTGCAAATGGTAAGCAAATGTTTATTTGCTTATTAATGACCATTCTTTAGACATATAAATTATCTGTATGTGTGAGATGGGTGTAATGAGTGCCAGCTATGACTGTGTGATCAGTGTTACTTTGTTACCATTTAATATTTAGTGTAGTAGTAATTTAGTTCCTGTGTTTGTTGCACATTATCACAGGTGAGCTTGACAGTGGATGTGTAGCAGTCCTACCACCTGATGTTAGAGTATCTGTAGGATCAGAAGATGATGGTGGCCAAACACTCAGTGTATGATAAGGGACATCATGGAGGCATAGGCACGTTCCACTAGGGCCTCTGAGGACATGTTTAGGGTTCTAGATGTGGCACAGGCTGATGTGAATGATTGCCTCTGCTGTTTGTCCAATTCAATGGATCAGATGACTGTCACAATGAAATGAACTATGAAGGAACATCTGCTGGGTGAGGAACAGCATTCACATGACCCTAGGTCAGTAGCACAGCCTGCTGTTAGCCAATGTGGCTACGGCCAGTCCCGCTGCCGTAGTGGCACTACTGCCACTGCTCCATCAGTGGTTGAGTTGTCCACACCCAGACATGGCAGGCCTCAGGGTCATGGACCTAGGCATAGTTGTGATGAGATCTCTTCCAGCAGATATTTCTCATGTTTGGGTAGCACCAGCACATCTGACCATGGGCATGGATGTGCCAGTGCAACTCCTGGCAGAGCCAGTTCTTGCTGTCAGGGATGATGATGACTAACTGATACTGCTATCATGCATGGCTCACACCTGTCTGATATGCCAGGATGTAGAGCTTGCACTGAACTTGGCTGTGTTCTTGCAGACACTCACACAAACATTTTACATCGAATGCCCACACAGACACACAAACATAACAGGTGCATGAGGCATTTGTGAGGCTTCCAGGTCATTCTGTCTCATTGGTCATTTAATAATTATCTACATTTCTGCCTGCCTGTCTTTCTTACTCATACACACTCACTACATTTGTGTCAGCCTTGGCCTCCTGCTCCCCCAGACAACAACCTGTGGAAATGATGATAACTATCACATCACCTTGTTTCTGTCTTTTAGATTCAGGGATATATATGTATTTTTCTTATACACAGGGTGCATAGCTTACCGAGTGCTTAGTTTATATGTGTTGGTGATGCTATTTTGAAAACTGTACTGCCTTCTTACAGTCTGTTTACTGTTGTGATAAATATCTTGAAATCATTGATACATCAGTGAGGCTTATTGCTCCATTTGTGAGAATATAGGGATAATTAGATACTTGGGAATGTTTTTTGTATTGTGTGTATATTTTTGATTAATGAGGCCTATACATTGCTGAACAGTAAAAATCTATTGACATAAGTCACTGCTGTCACATACTGATGTCATTGCTGGGCAACTCACACACCTTCTACTTCAGTAACATTTGCAAGTAAGTGTAGGCAAGTATGTGGCATTCATTTGGGTTCTAACCCATTTATTTTCCTGTTCCAGGTTCAACACTTAACTTGATAGTCCTGCAGTCACAACTGTTTTAATTTGGGGGGGGGTGAGTCTCCGTGATGCTCAGACAGCCATTACATGGATAAGTAAAGGTTCTGAGTATTGCCTGGCATCAGTTTTACTGCATGTATGTATGTGTATAGAATGGAAGTTATACCTCTTAGGTTATGAGCGTGTATGCTATCTGTTGCCTCTTTGTCAAGGCAAGGACATATTGACCATGCCTACATTTACAGACACCCACAGTGGCTGGAGGTTCCCGCTCTGAGTCCTCACCTATGTGTGGCCTGTAGTGACCCTGCCAGTGGTGGTGGAATGTGTGCCCCTTCCCCCTGATGTTCCTGATGCAGCTGTTTTCTCAGGTTAATATTGTATAAAATAGCACAGACAGTGAAAATTTAAGCACAAAGTATTAGGATTGTACTGTAGGCCCCCCCCCCCCGATGTATCTAGGCACAAAAAACATAACTTCAGCAACCTAAACACATGCTCTGTGATATTTCTTGTTTGAGTGTGTGCTTCATTATAGCATTCCTCTGTGGGTGTTTGTGCATTTCTGTTGGGCATCATCAGCCATGGTTCGAGTGCATATCTTGCATCACCTAGTAAATGGCCTTGTGGGACATCACCCCTGGTAAACCACTGGTAGAGCTGGGAGTTGTGCTAGATACGGGAGTTATGGTAAATGCTGGGGTTGCCAGCACACACATTCAGGACAATTCCCTCAGCGTTACACATGACCTAGCAGTTAATGGAGTGAAAGCCCTTTGTGTTTATGTAGACCCTTCCCTGTTCCCTGGGTGGTGCTTTCATCTCAGTGTGTATGCAGTCTATGGCAGCAAAGACTTCAGGGAAGTGTGCTATGGGATAGAAATCATGCATAGTTGTAGCTCTGTCCTTGGATACAAAGAAAAATATATGTAGTCATGGGCATGGTGTAGCACAGCATTCAGGAACTAATGTCAGATCCTGGATGCTGGTGCATATGACACCCCCCAGCATTTCCCCTGTTGGTCTCTGGAAGGTTCCCGTAGGTAAAATTCTAAGTACTATACAAACCTTGGTCTCCACAGGTATTTGTTCCCCTCGGTTTGCCTGGGGTCTAAACACCCTTCTCCAATGAGGCCTTTTAGCAGCAGCAGCAGCATAGACTAGTGCTTATTGCACATACACATGAACAAGAGCAGTAGCAGCCCCTAATATTTATTCCATGTAGTGTAGTTTCCGTGGCTGCATTCCAACAGGTTTTGGAATTTGAAGCCAAAAGCTACAATCAGTGTACATGATGGTTTATAGCTTGTTGAATAGCTTCTCCATCCTGGATTAGTTGATATTTATGCTATAATTAGCATGCTACCAGGTTTGAGTAGCACTACACATTGTGTAGAGCTTCTTACTGAATACAAATAAGAGTGCTACTGTGTGCTTGCTGTGGAAACAGTCTTGTTTTAAAACTTGAAAGTCACAGTGATATCCTTGTACCAGGCTGCTTACAGGTCATGAGCACCTATTTAATAAAACACAGGGTTGAGGATTTTTTTTCTATATCTAGTTTCTCCCCCTCTGACTGCTGACCATTAAACCCCTTCAATACATCAGTTGACTCATTTATTATTCATGGGTGAGAGTCACCCATAGGGGCCATCATACTGACAGCCATCAAGGGTTGTTTGGATGAGGCCTTAACCCTACTCCCTGGGGGTCAGGGAGGAATACACAACCCATATCAATGCAAAGCTAATAGTTCATCATATATATGGTTTCTCAGTGTTCTGTTTTTCCTAAGTTACTAAATCATATGCACGGCCTCCTCATGCTCTGTTTTTGTATAAGCTACTAGTCCATATGTACGTCTTCCCAGAGCTCTACTTCTGTATGTCACTAGATTAGATGTATAGTTTTCTGTGAATATCTCTCAAGTGTGCCTCATTATAGGTTCAAAGGTAAATACTAAGCTAGCTGCCCACTACTGTTTTATTGCTATTAGTAGTAGTAGTAGTACTAGTATTATGAGTAACGTTCCTCATTTTGAGTCTGAAAAAGTCCATGTTCTTCGCAGCTCCACATTGAAGGGGTCTGCCACACAATTAACGTTAAGAATTCTTTTTAACTGAGATCCATGCTAAATAATACTGAATAATATTAATTCATCAAAAGCTTTTTATAAGTATAAAATAACCCATTTTAACCATCTACTGAGATTTCTAGTTGAAGCTGATAATAAGCTGTTACTAAGTGTTCCTCATTTTACACATTTGTTCCATATTATGAGAAAGAGTGTTCCACATTTTGGATATGGAAGGTTAAGCACTAATTTCCTGTCCTCTTTTTCGAAGTTACTAGTACATATGTATGGCCTATTAATGCTCTGTGTCTCTGTCTTTCTCTCTCTTTGTTTGTGTCTTTCGGCTTTTCCCGGTTAGGGGTTGCCACAGTGGAACTCCGGTCCGCTAATGATTAGTAGTTGATTTTTACGTGCCAAGTTACTAGCCCTGACGCACAACCTTCAACGAAGGTATGCCCATTCACGTATATCTTCACGCAGAAGACGCTCTAGCTGAGAATCGAACCGGACAGCGTCTTACTGTGAGGCGACAACGCTACCGCAGCACCACCACTGTGCTACTTAATTATATGCTTGGCCTCTCAGTGATCTGTTTCCCAAGGTACTTTCTGAAGTGGAGGTGATATTTTTTAGTTCACCATTTGTATTAAATAACTAACTAAAATTAATAGTTATTTGTGTATTTGTTTATTTGTTTGTATTCATTTATTGAGATAGCCCAAAATGTGCAGTGTCTATGTTTGACAGTGGCCCACGGGAAGAATTTCCAAAACTAGAACATTAGAATGATGATTACACTTGACAAAACCAGAGAAATGAGAAAGCACTTCACATTTTATCTTATGTATAGTAAGAAGGAACAAAATAGTATAACTCTAATATTAATTCTTTCATTTTTTTAACATCCGCTTTATCTAGTTCAAGGTTATTGGGAAGCCTGATACCCAATCGGTGCAAGACAAGAAAATTAATTCTGCTGCCAATCCACTAAAAGAACACTTGCATGATCAGACACACACAGAAATGTGCGAGTAGATGCACACAGAGTCTTACTCATCCACTGCACATGCATCTACAGGAAAATAAGAGCATTGCTAATTCACCTATGACATGTCTTTGGGATGTGGCTAAAAAACAAAGCACATGGCAAAAGCCCACATGAAAGAAGGAGATTCCACACATAATGCACCCCATATACAACAGTAACAAAGCATGACTGACAACAGCTGTTTAATGCAGAGGATTAAGTCTATGAACTCCTAAAGGGCTTCATCTTGTAGTCCAGGGTTTGATTCCTTCAATCTCTACCCATTGAGCAACTCTCAGCAAGTGGCTTAACTTGACAGTGCTCACATGAAAAGAGACTTTATTTAGTGGCTTTACTCCATTATCAAATGTAAAATAAATAAATAAATGTCCAGAAGTCAGTGCATTAGCAAGACAGATGAGATGTTTGTCTCAGATGGATAAGTTTATAATTCTGATACTAGTCTTGTAAGTTAACAAACATATGAATTTAAGAAAATTAGCGGGATGAATCCATGCAGAAAGATGAGGAATCAAACAAAGATTTTAAGTAAGGTATGTGTACAATACATATAGTACATAAAAATACTCATATGGCACCTGAAGTTAAGAAGAGCAGCAATTACTTACAGGGAAAATATAGAAATGGGTTATCAGAAGGGATGGATGGTTATAAAGGATGCATGTTAGGAGAGAAGAAATGGAGAGAAAGGTATGCATAAGAGTGAAGACACTGGGAATGGTAGTTGGGGAGGAAGAGGAACATTTACAAGAATAACAGAATATCTGTAAGACTAACACAAGTTCTTAGAACAAGAAGTGTTCATGTGAAGCACATCAATTTAGAAGGGGGGTTTCTGACTAGTATCTAATTCTCTGAACTCATTTTCCAGGTCCACAGTAACTTTCTGTCAGTATCTTTTTGACAAAACCACTGCTGCTGCCCTCTGCTTGTTTTCTGCACTTCTCCTAGGGTATTATATAAGCTTCTTTCTTAAAAAAATAAACTCAAATGGCTCTGTTCTTCATCACTCCAGTGCACAGGACTACATATAAAGTGTAATGCAGGACTGATGCCAAATTTAAATGGGAAATACTGGATTATGTATCACGTATTGAAAAAAGTTATATACTTGCCATAATGCTCCATCTGTGTTGTCCATTTTTATTCTTGTGCAACTGATGATTTTGTGTCTGAGACTCAGATACTATTTGTTTGCTTCTACCAGGTCATCGGATCCAAACAGCCTATTATATAAATTAATAAAGGCAGAAAGAAAAAAGAAAGCTGAAGCTCAAACAAGGAACAGAGGTTCCTGTACAACTGTTAGATCTTTTCAGATGCAAAGGATGGGGGTAGGAAGGCAGGACATTGAGGAAAATGAAAACGAACAACACAAATGGAATGTTATGGTGAGTATCTCACATTTTTATCTGCTGATGTCCTTTTCATTCATTCATAAAGTGATGGGACAGAGTCCCCAGCTACTGAAACCTTGGATGGCCCTCATGGAAAGATATTCCAGAGTACTGCAGAGCCAAAGGCTGCTCTGATCCTGGAAATTAAATCTAATTTATAATGAGCAATAAAGGTATGAGAATTAGTCCAAGCTGCAGTTGACCAAAAAGCTGAAAAGACCTCCATAGACCTCATGAAATGAGCTCTAGGAGGTTTAGGCAAGGATAAACCTCTTTTACCATAGAGAAAGAACATACATTCAGTTAACCATTTGGCCATTGTTACTTTGGATACTGGTTTGCCCAGTCTGTTAGAAGAATATGAAACAAATAGCTGGTCAGCTTTCCTGAAGTCTTTGGTTCTATCAAGATAAAAATCAAAGTTGCCCATGTACATCCAAATGGTGGAGCATGTACTCTGCCTTATTTGAAACGTTAGGAAAGAAAACTGGTAGAATAATGATCTGGTTTAAGTTATACTCAGAATATTCCTTAGCTAAAAAGGATGGATTTGTTCACAATGATACCCTGTCTTTGTGAAAAATCAGATAAGGAAGTTTAGAAGATAGAGCTTGGTGTTTGGAGACTCATCTAGCTGAGGTGTTAGCAACCAGAAAAATGGTTTCCCAGGATAAAAATTTTAGTTCTACTTTTGCTGAAGGTTTGAAGGGAGCTTGTGTCATAGCCTGAAGCATGATAGTTAAATCCCAAGGAGAAGCAGAATCCTTTATTGGGGGGTCTAAGTAAAAATGATTCATTGAGAAAGACTTTACATAGTTTATAATAAGCTAAGGCAGAGTTATTTTCACCTAATGGAAATTAGACATGGCAGCCAATTGCACTTTAATAGTTGAAAAGCTAGTACTTTGAAGCCAAAAGATTCAAGGATTGATGGGACAGGTGCTGAAAAAGGGTCCAAGTCCTTGCTTAGGGCTCAGAAAACAAATCTCTTCCATTTACTTTTGTAAACCTTTCTAGTAGAAGATTTTTGAGAAGATAACAAGATTTGACTTACTGGGGAAGACAGCCTGGACTGTCTAACAATCTATATAATTGGAGAGACCATGCAGTCAGTTTCAGGCCTGTTAAGTCTGGATAAGTCATACTTGTTGAGTGAAACAGAAAGTCTGGAGTGGGATCCAGTAATCATGGTGGATGTAGAAGATGAGGCCAGATAAAGGGGAACCAGATAATGAGGCCAGAAGTGTGCAATGATTATAATTGTGCTCTTCAGATTCAGTGCGTTCTGTAGAAATTTGGGAATGAGAGGTAACATGGATATGATACAGGAGACTGGAGAGCTAATCATAGACTAGAGCATCTCTCAAGTGACTCCCCTGTTGGAGAGATCAGGGCAAATAACCTGCTGCACTTGTTGAGGGGAGAAGTGCAAAGGTCGCAGCATGGGTGGCCCCATTGATGGAAAATACTTTCCACCACTTTGACATTGACAGACTACTCATGAGGCATCAGAATGGACCTGTTTAGTTTGTCCACAGTCACATTGGATTTCCCTGGAATGTGCATTTTTATTAGAAAGTGACCAGAAGAGATCACACATTGCCACACTCTTATTGCTTCTCGACAAACAGGATAAGATCTGGCTCCCCCATTTGTTGATGTACCAGACCACTGACATATTGTCTGTCTGAATGGCAGTCATCCCAGAATGCCTGCAATACTAGGAGGACAGCCCTCATCTCTAGGACATTGATATGTACCTTGGCCTCTTCGGGGGACCATGTATCTTGGACTGTCCTTCCCAAGAAGTGCTCCCCCACACCCCAACTGGGAGGTGCCCATGGTCACTGTGGCTGTGGGCAGGGGAGGAACAAGCAGACAGACTTTGTAGAGCTGGTTTGAATTAATCCACCAAAAAAGATATCTTTTGCATGCTTGTGTAATCTTGACTGGAGTGTTCAAGGGATGTAGAAGAATGGACCAGTTGGTTGAAAATGTCCACTGAAGAATGCTTATATTGAATCTGGCCAGTGGAACAAGAGTACTAGCTGCTGCCATTGATTCTAGGGCTTACAAGATGAAGCAGGCCAGAAGAGAAGAACTTTGAACCACTTTCTTGAACTGATACCTCAGTGCCTGTATTTGAGTAGAGGGAAGAGAGGCTATCTGACTGACTGTGTTCAGATGAGCAGCTATGAACTCCAAGCTCTGTGCAGGCAAAAGCTGGGATTTGTTGCAAATGACAGTGATTCCTAAATGAGCACACAACTGAAGCAAGTAATCCTTTGATTGCAGAAGTTGATGCCTGGTTGGGGCAGTTAGGAGCCAGTTGTCTAGATATGGAAATACTCAGAATCCCAGCAGTCTCAAGTGAGCTGCTACCACTGCCATGCATTTGGTGAACACTCTGGAGGCTATGGTGAGACAAAAGGGCAGTGCTCTGAACTAGTACTGAATGGCTCCTAGCCAGAAACATAGGTACCTCCTGGAATGCCTGTTCATTTTGATGTGATAGTATGCATCCTGAAGATCTAGCAAGCACATCCAATCATCCTTTTGTAGCAGAGGAAAAATGGATTGAACTGTGACCATCCAAAACTTTGAATACTGAACAAACTGATTTAATTTGCTGAGATCCAGGACTGGTCTCAAGTTCCCTGGCTTTTCTGTCACAGAGAAGAATCTTGAGTAAGTACTGGATGTTTTCTGGTCGGGGGGACCTCTTGGGTGACTCTTTTTTCTAGCAGTTGTTTTATTTCTAGAGATGCTGCTTCCCTCTGGCTGGGTGGAACACTGGGGATTTTCTTGATATTGGTGGGAGGATTTAGAGAAAATGGTATACTATAACTCCTGGATATGAATCTCAGCACCCACATTTTTTTATTAATAGATAGCCAGACTCTCTGGTGCAGAGACAAGTATCCTCCTACTCTTCCAGAGGGGAACAGTCAGATCTCCTTTCAGGAGTGCTAATAGAGCTTGAGAAGGAATCCTTGAAGCTGTGGTTCTGTGGGCCACCTCTGCGGTGATTGCAGCATCTGCCATTGGAGGTTCCCCCCTCTGCCCCTGGGGGAACTATCTCCATGTGACTATTGGAAAGGATCCTGGGATTTCCTAAACCACATGTTCTACCTCCTCACTTATTTCTAGAGAATGATGTGTACATCCATGGCAGACAGGGTCTTTCCCTTTTGTTCACATCTGGAGTGTGTGCCTTTAACCTTGGGGCTGAACAGAGAAGATCTGTGAAAGGTGCATTCATGAACAAAGAATAAAAGGGCTCTGCAAAATCACATAAGTACATCCAGACATGTCTCCTGATGGCTATGCCTGAATCCACAGCCCATGAGGTACCATCTGCAGTATGGGAGATCAATTTCATGGATGCATTTTAAGATGGATTGTAGAGTGGCTAACTGCAGGCAGATTCTGTTTCCATCCTTGGATGACATGGACCCAGAAAGAGATTTGACAAGGTCCTTCATCAGATCTTTTTACAATCTCATAAAATGTTCCAAGTAATTCAGTGATCTGAGAGCAAAGGTCACTGAGGTGTACACATGCTTAACAAATTTGCCAAAACCCCTCAACACTCTGTTAGGGGGATGGAGAGAAGAACTTTGTTCTGCCATTTCCTTCTTTGTGGCTGCCACCACAACCATAGCATTGACTAGGACTCCTTTGCTCCAATGTGTGCACTCCTTGGGGGGGGGGGGCTAAAATTTTGTCTGGTCATTTTGGTTTTGGCTCTACAGTATCCAGATCCTTCCATGACTGGCAAGAGATAAGGTCAATGAGCTCATCGATTTGGGGGGAAGGGTTACCCGGAAGTAGACAGGCTAGACCTGAAAGCCTCCAGGAACACTGATTCCTCCTGTTGGGGTTGTCAGAAGACCAACCAACTTTTTGTTTCAGGAGTTCCAGGATGTCTCCAAAGGAGACATCTTCTGGTAGTGAGCTGGAGGACCCTTCCCCCCTCATCAAAATCAGTGTCCTCAGTGAGAGATTCTTGGGAGACATCTAAGGGCCTCATCTTACACATTCTCTTCTGAGGAACTTCCTCTGTGGGGTGCTCTGGGGTAGTATCAGAAGATATAACAATGTCCTGATGGACTAGCTGGAGACTAGTTTGGATTGGCTGTCTCAGTGGAAAGCATGGATGAGGCTCAGAGGAAAGAACTGGATGAGGCAGGGTTGATTAATCCAAGGTGGGCAGGGATGTATCTTACCTAGCTAAGGAGAAAGCCCTCTTCACAACCTCAAAGACAGAATGCCTAGGTGACACAGAAGTCGACTGCACCAAAGCAGGAATCTCCCGAACCATCAGCTCCTGCAGCTACTTCAGAACTCCACCCAAGTCGGGAGTCAGACCCAAGCTATCCAGCGCCAAGGCTCCAAAGGGAAGAGATAGCTCTGATAGCTTTGGAATTGACTCCAACCACCCTGGAGCCAGCCAGCTCAGGGGGACCATTGGAGTCGAAGTACAGACCATCTTCTGATCCGATGAAGACACCCCAGATATCTTGGATCCAAAGGCTCCAAAACAGAGGGTTGGACTACAGAAGGAGATACCAAGAGAGGGAGTGGACAAAGGACATCTTGCAAACCCAGTGGGAGTCAGAGTTGGAGCCAGGAGAACCCCCATCTGAATCTCTGCTCTGAGGAATTTCCTCATCATACTATCCACATCGGCTTCCAAAAGGTTTCTGGAAGTTCTAAGAGATGATGTGATGGACAGAGGTCTGGAGTGTCCTCGTGGAGATCCCTCCAGGAAAGGAGAAAGAAGCCTAGATGAAACTGGATCCAAGAGAAATGTCAGGGAATGGATCTGTGGAGACCTGGATTTCAAAATGGTTGGATCCGAGACAGATGGATTCAATTGCTCTGATTTCTTATGCACTTTTGTAGGAGGCTCCATTAAAGGAGTCGATGTCAACACCAAAGAATGGTCAGGAGACCTCTTACAGGACTCCTTTTCTTTTGTCATAGCTTCAGATTTGTCTTTGTCAGGCTTTTTGGAAGGGGTTTAGTCCCACTGACCTAAGAAGAAGAGATAGATCGGAGAAGGCCTCTCAAAACCAGTTTGTTTCTTTTTTCTGTCAAAGCTCTGGAATTAAAACCAGAGCAGACTGGGCAATCTGCTTTGAGGTGAGTAGGACCTAGGCAGTAAATGCATTCCCTGGGGGCATCTGAGTTAGGAAGCTTATGCCCACATGTAACACATTTCTTGAGTCCTGTAGGCTTGCCAGCCATGATAAAACACCAAAACTTACAGCAACAACAAAACACTAAGCAAACTATGCAAGAGTAGAAAAGTGGATTTGTTTTTTTTTTTTTTTTAATAAATAGAGGAAAGAAAAGAGAAAAACTACCATCAATGGTAGACAGAAATACTGCAAAGAGTAAAGAAGAAATGCCAACAATGGTACTGAAGGGTACAAAAAACAGTAGCTAAAAGGGATCAGAAGACAGGTAAGTTTAGCTCAAAGATTATGGGAGGGAGAAAGAGAACGGTAAAATACTAAAGCTAGAATTAAAAACTATCTCATGACCAAAAACTCCAATCAAATGTTTGAGAGCAAAGGGATCCATGTCTGAAGTGAATGGCAAGAAATGAGATCTGATGCATGTTAGGTTGGTGGGGCATTATGAGTAAATGGAGGAGCTCAAGAGTTTTTGGATCTGATGATCTGGTAGAAGTGGTTGAGTCAAATCTGAGCCTTGGATCCGAACCCATCATTTGAGGAATGAATTAAAAGGACAACATCAGATCATATTATATACTGCATAAGATGATGATACCATTTTGAAAGTCTACTAATCACTGTTTTTATTCTTTGCTGACCAAACTAAAATGGAACATTGTTGAAAACATACATAATTTATAATCTAAATTCTTGGAATCCCAACCTTTTGAATATGTCAGGGACTTTTTTGAATATTGATTATTTGTCATGTTTTCAAAGATTTCATGGCAATGCAGCTATATCTCTATATGCCCTGCATCTTACCATGTGTTTCCCAGCCAAGAAGGGTGTGGAATATCTGTTTACTGTGGAGTGGTATTTACCTCAAAGCAATTACCCTGACTTATAACAAAATGTAGTTGATTGCATTTTGCTGTAATATACTTTGCAAGTTCTTATGCTGACATTGTTGGTGTGGCTTTTTCTACTCCTTCCAGTATTTCCTTTTGTATGCCCTACCTTCCCATTTGGTATCAGTCCTCCTATACGTCTTCTTCTCCTTTCCCGTCTCCTCATTCTGCTCCTTCTTCTCCTTGTTCTTTCTTTCATTGTGATCCTTTTTAACACTTCTTCCATGAGCTGCTCTCCAGTTGTGGTCTTTTTTACTACCCTTGCATCTAATAATCCTGGTGCTCCACAGAGAGACATTGTGGCTCCTTGAAGTCTGTCCTCTGAACACAGCAAGTAAACTGGCATGCATGCAGGAATGGCATGATCTCTGTTCTATACAGCTGACTGTCTTGAACTGAGACAGGTAACACTCCTGTGTTTCCCACCTGCAAATTAACTCCTCTTCATCAGACTCTCTGAACCTACCCTTACTATACTGTTTAATTCATCCTGCACCTCACCTTTCCTCTTTGTTTTCTGTCATCTCCAGGTATAGCCAATTGGCCATGTTGTAATTAATCATATATATCTTAAATATCTACCTGGTGCTGCTACATACACCACTAAACCCCTTGATATAGCATCATCACCATCACTGAAAACGTCTATTTTCCCATTTTGCATGTGGGATTGAAGTGCCACATCAACAATGACCATCACTTAGAGCTAATATATGAAGAAATATTGTATACGTTTGCTAATATTACTTGTTTCTGACCAGGTCTGTGGCACAGATGGATAATGCCTTGACTACGACCCAGATGTCTTGGGTTCAAATAGTGGTTCTGGTTCTAGAATAGCTGGGCAGGGTAAGCTGGGAGTGAGTGGCTGACCCCAACTCACCCATCCAGGGATAGGGGTAAGTAACATGTAGTTAGATGATTGTCACCATGCCAGCAAAGGCTTGTTTGGTACAAAAATATAGACACGACCAGAGATGTGTATTTAGCAGTCCTGAGCCAGTGACAGTTTTCTTTAGTGTGTGGGTATAAGTACAGGAGCGAATAGGCTGCCCCGTTATGACTGGGTGGTCATCTCATGCCACCAAGGAAGTGACTAGGTCTTACTTACAAACACCCACAATACAGAGATGGTGGCAATGGCACAAATGATCTCCATGGCTGCCTGACTAATGGCCAATCCAGTCGACTCTTGCCTCTACAAAGAGGAATCCCCAGTGACAAGGAAACAAATGGGATCATGATTGAGAGGAAGCTTAAAGATTGGCGGGCACAGAGGGAAAATAGAACCCAGAAAAATTAATAAATATTACTCAGTTGTTTCAACTGCTTCCACATTCCATTGTTGGTAATTGTACCATAAGGACTGTTTCATTCATTCTGCTTGGGTACACTGTAGGGAGAAACGTTTGTTAAATGCTTTATGAATATTGCTACTATATCAGTCATCGCCACTTACATATTTGCTAAGTGCCCTGGAAAATCCTTGCAAAACAGCACTGTAGGAAAACCATTATTTATTCTTTATGTGCAAAGGTCAGAATATCAGGTGTCTCTTGTTTAAATGACATAGAATGCTGGTTTTCCTTTCTACAATCTGTGCATGAGTTTAGTTTAGTGTCAGTTGTCATGCTAGCTGTAACTTTCTTTATGTTTCTACCTAGCGTATTGCTGCAGTCTGCCACCGTTGCACTCAACAACTAGTGTAGACAAGTGGTTGTTTCTTGGGACTGAATATAATTGCTTTTTGGGACTGATTCCATGGTACACACACATCATTCTCAGCAGCTTAGAGGGCAAAAATTAACTATAAAGAACAATAATGAAATAGAAATCAAGATTCAGTACAAGACAGGATGCTTCACACATGGATGTTGAAAAGGTTTGGCACTTAGTGTCTCTGATAAGAAATGTAATCATAAAACCAATGTAAGTCTAAGCTGATTATAAACTGGATGGCAACAACAACAATATCATAAAGTTTATTTATGTATTTTATTGTGTTTCATTTTGTTGACTGGGTTAGTTCTACTGGATAGAACCCATTTATAGATAAAATCTGAGGAGATAAGCTGTAGAGCAATACAGATGCAACAGAAATATAAACACATACAAATGAGCACTGACTGAATGACAGGTAGAAAGGTAGAGGTATCAAAGTCTAATGTACAAAAATAGAAATAAAATCTCCATAAAAAGACTAAAATAAATAGTGACAATTTGTTTCTAAAGTAGAAGCTGTAAATGATTATTTAAAATCTATAGTTGTTGGCAAGAACTTACTTAAAACTAGTAGTGGATATATATATATATATATATATATATATATATATATATATATATATATATATATATATATATATACTTCAGAAGCTCGAATTTACAAAATCTCGAACTGCAAATAACCGAAACCAAAAGATCGAGTTTGGCTTCGAACTTCTGAAGCGAAAACCAAAAAAAGACAAACTTAGCTTTGCAGGGGGCTTACACACCCCCTACTTAAATATACCAACTCCAAGATCGCTACAGTGGGAAATGGGAAATCTCTCGTCTTGCTAGGCGCGGAAGCTAAGACAGGAGATTTCTCATTTCCTGTCAACACCAAAGAAATAAAACATTACGTGCACACAGAGTGTACAAGAATCCTTGCCTCTGTGTGCACGCAATGTATTAAGGTAAGTAAACTCTTATTTTTAAACACTACACATATTCGATTTACTAAAATCTCGATCATATGGTCTCGACCATATGAAATTCGTGTATATATATATATATATATATATATATATATATATATATATATATATATATATATGGGAATACTACATAATCTCGAAAGTTTGAAATACAGAATTTCAAACTTTCGAGACCATATAGCCAAAACCCCAAACTACCAAAAGACCAGAAGCACGAATTTCAAAATCCTGACTATCAGGAGTTTGAAATTCGCTTCTGTTGCTATGGTGGAAGGGCAGGTAAGTATTTCTGTTTAACTGTGTTGGTTAGAGGTTTAGTGTGTAAGTGTGTGTTGTGAGTGTGATGTGTGTGTGCGAGGGGGATGTAGGCGTGTGGTAGTGTATTCATGTGTTTGTCTGGGTACTGTGACCTTGGAGTTAGAATATTTAAGTAAGGGGGGTGTGGAGGGGGCTTCCCCCCGCTTGTCTGTAGGTTAGGTTTGTGTTTTGGGGGAAGGTGTGTGCATGTGTCTGTGTGTGGTGTATGTTGTGTGTAGTTTTCGGTAGTTTGAATTTCGTGGTTTTGGTTTTTCAGTATTGTGGTGTTTCGGGTGTTTGGTCTCGGGATTTTAGGCGGCGGTAGAGTGAGTGTTCAGTATTTAGTAGTGTTTATATATATATATATATATATATATATATATATATATATATATATATATATATATATATATATATATATATACATACACATAGTATACAATTGTAAAGCTAGTGGTCATAACATGTTACAGAACTGGAAGGGAAAACAGAAGGGATTCAAAATATGCAATGTTTGCAGAGGTGTTTGAATTATCTCAGTAGAATGGCATGAGCACAGACCTCTCAACCAACCGGGGACAAATTTCAACAAAATCAGGGACAAGTCAAGAAAAAAATCAGGGACAATCAGGGGCACTTTTAAAATATTAGTGCTATTAACTTGAAACATTGACAGAATCAGAGCATATGAATTAATACACATTTTCTGAAGTAAATGAAGTGTATAACTCTTAATTATTGTCATTATTCTTCAAGTGTAATTCACCACCTTTCCTCCAAAAGTCACTAGTTTTACTTGGGATTAAGAGGGACAGAGTTAAAATTTGAGTCAAAATCAGGGACGTCCCTGAAAATCAGGGACAGTTGAAAGGTATGATGAGCATAAAAATAGGGAGGTTATGTAATAGACCTGGTTGGTTATGAACTGATACTAGGGTATGGTATGAGATTGTCAGAGTCAAGAGCAGACTCTTTTGGTAAGATCCAGTGGTATACTGAGGTAAAGCCCTAACTATGACCCCAAGTGACCCAAAACTGATTAGGAACTTGGGTGCCTGATAGATCTGGCAAGAATGATGGGCATGCTCCTCATGGAGGGGAGGGGATCTCTTCTTGAGCACTGGTAGATGTCAGTGTTAGGACATGTAGCATGGTTAAAGAAACATGGCTGTTGTAGGACCTGGGGTAGGTACATCTCCACAGGCCATGGCTCATTGCCTGCCCAGCCTAAAGTAAGATAATATCAGTATTCCAGGGTTTGCCTTAGGAAAAGCCCTGGAGCACCAAGACAGCATATTTGGTATCAACAGATCTGTCTCTGCTCAGGCCTCCTTCCCAAATCACCAATGACGAATTTGGCTGAAGTGTTAATGGCAATGGCACCTTCTGTCAGGGAGCACCATGATGAGGGTGGAGCATGCTAAATAGTGTTTGCAGGTAAAAAAAAATAAAAGATAGTAGACAAGACTGTTTGTAAGGTATGACTAAGATATGGAAAGGGTAGTGGTGTGGTACTTGGATGATTAGTCTTAGGCTCTGATAATATTCCCTGATACTGTAATTGCTGAAAATAACTGCTGGGGGAAAGTGGTGCAGAGTTAGTGCTGTTTCCTTAAAGGGCTTGGTTTTCTAGCTCATTTCCTTGCTAGGATGCCATATGTGTGGATGTCTGTAGATCCTTCATGTGTCTGTGTGGGTTTTCTTGGATGGTATGATTTCCTCCCACATCTCACAGATAAGTTGAAGGTGAACTGGTGAGCCTCTAGTTTGTCTGTAGTTATACATGCAGTGTATGTATATGCATGTGTCACTGTTTGTGTGTGTATTCTGTGATTGTCTGGCATCATATCCAGAATTATTTCTCTGTCACTGAGTTCCGGGAGAGGTACCAGCTAGCCTGTGGTACTAAATAACATAAGCTGTGTATCAAATGATCAATGAATGAAAATATAATTGTAGCTCAAACTATAACAGGAGCAATATTGTGATGGGTGTGTTTTTACAAAGTATATTATCATGCCTAAGGTATATAAATATAGTGCTTCTTGAAGATTGATCACATACTAAGATAAAATACATCCTGTTGTGTATACTTCCTTAGTTGCTTAATGCTCAAAAAAAGCAGCAACTAACTTACTAGTCTGAACTTCTGTTTACCCAAACAGAAGTGCTGTGTTGCAGCATCTAACAAGACAGCAGAGTTAAACATGGTTATCAAGATTCTTGGTCTCTGTCTCACTTTCTGGCTGGGATGTCTTCTTCGATATGTGAGCAGATGAAATGTCAATAATGCAAACTGCGTCTTGATGTGTGTGCGAGTGTGTACATGTGTGTGTGTGTGTGTGTGTGTGTGTGTGTGTGTGTGTGTGTGTGTGTGTGTGTGTGTGTGTGTAGACTGCATCTCTCTTTGATGAGTGGGTATTGTGCCATATCAGATTACTCAAGCACAAGACCTATGTTACAGGATACAACTGTCAAAACACGTTTTCTATTTTTAGGTATGGAACTACCCATTAACTTTCAGCACACTGCTGTCCCCTAAACCAATATGACTAGTGCACACTGCAATATTTATGTATTCTAACACATACTAAAGTGTCCATCCAAAGAATTAAAAACATTAATGCCACTTCTCAACTCACAAAGCAACATCACACTTTGAATAGTGCTGGTATTCTAGAGTAGATACAGCAACACAGGACTTCTGTTTGTGACCGCTTACCATTGTGTGCATGCTGACTGCTTTAAAACCTTTTTCCCATCCCACAATAACTGCGCATGCAGCTAAACATACCAACAGTACAGGTTATACAGAAATAGTTTTCCTACTTGTCTCCATTTTTTTCTATTCATTGATAGGATTTACACAATATCCTTATCAGTATACTTAATGTATTATTGAAAACTTTAGAAATGTGATACTGCAACAAAAACGTTTGAGCAAAATCTGAAAATGGAGCACATATACGCTAAAATAAGGATCCATTAAGCAGCTGTTCATCAGTGATTCAGATTATGGGTTCCCAAGACTCATTCTCTGCTTTAATATCTTTATGACTGTTATTTCAGGAGGATCAATAAACATCAAAGACACAAGAGATGGGGTCTTGCCTCACTGAGGTCTGTATTCTCAATGATTTGTATAGAACGGTGTATCATATAATATGATAACCATCCTCCTTTTTAAAAGATAGAAAATGTATATACTATATATTAATGTGGCTGCAATCATTAAGTTAATATAGGGCACTTAAAATAATATTGACATTATGTATTAAGCACATTAAAATCTGTTTACATCAAAATCAAAACTTTTTACACATCAAAAAAGTAATTTTAACCATGCAGCTTTTTAGTCCTTAGAATCATTTTTACCTCTGAAACAGACCCTATATTGGTTGTTTTTTCAATGGTCTATCATAGCTAGAGAAGTTAACACAGCTATTTATGCCATAGGCTCATAGGTATATTCTAGGCTAACAATCTCCAGGGCCTTTATAAGCCTAGCCATGCAACCCATCCCAATTGTTTCCCTATGTATCATGGATATTTATTAGGAGCGGGTATTGTAGATCATAGAGCAAGTGCTATGTGCTGTATCTTTAAGGAGTACATCAAAACCTGAGCATGCACATATAAATGTTAAGCATTTGCCATTCCGAGAGTGCAGCTAGAGAGCAAGCATGTATGATTACGGCAGTAAGTTTGTATATAACTTACTTAAGTTAGTCAGTAAAGTTCTATTGTGATGTATCTGTATAAAATAAAGCTGCTTGAACAGAACCCATGAAGGCTCTTCTATTGTGTCCAAAGTAGGAGAGTGACATGGTATCAGAACCAGGATCAAAGAGAATAAGATTTGGAGCCATGAGGTGCAGACATGACCGTGAAGGTAAACTAAAAGAAACAAGCTCAAAAAAGAGCCAGAAAAGAAACAAAGGTAATGAGAATACGCACAAACTAATTTTATAAAAAAGGACAAAACAGGGCATTACAAGGGCACAAAACACATTATTAAACAAGCGGGAGGCATAAAAGGCTTATTAACTAAAGGAAATGTTTAAAGTAAAGGTGTTTAATGAAACGATTAACAGAAAAACAAAACGAGCATGTTTCAAGGCAAAACAAGCATGTTTAAGACAAAATGGCATGTTTAGAGTAAAACGAGCACAAGAAAAGTACAATGAGCATGCAAAGAGATTAAACGAGCAAAACAAATATAATAAGGGCAAAAAGGGGCACATTAAGTGTAAATTAAACAAGGCAACTGCATGTTTTTGGCAAAGTGCTGTGTTTTAGCATAACTACGGCTTCGTATTGTATCAAGGGCATAACTAAAGTTATTCAAAGTATCACAAAGTGTGTAAAAGTGCTTACAGTGTGGGCATATTACTGTGCATGTATTTCGAAGAGTCATTTGTGTACAACGTGCAACTATTTCATGAAGTGAAGTCAAAGTATAGCCATTTTGAAAAGTTTCTTGTGCTGGGTGTGTCTATTTGCAAAGTTCCACCATTACAGAGTGTTCCTTGCACTGTAAAGAATTGCCGTGAATAGTACTGCCATTTTGGGGAAGTTTCAGTGTGTCATGTACTGTTTATTCGCAAAGTGCCATTACTTCGAAATGTTATTGACGCTGAGCTTCTCCTACCCAGTACATTCACACTGTGCAGTTATTTGAGGTGTTTCTTAAAATGATGATAAATTACTTTAACAATAATTTCAAAAGAATTACATGCCCTAGAAACTTATTTTGCAAAGTCCAGTTACACAGAGGCTTGCTTCATGCAGTTATTTGACATGTTTCTTACAGTGATGAGGTGATTTTGTGCAATGCAGTAATTTCAAGAGTATTACAGTGCCCAAGAGAGACTTATTTCATAAACTTCAGTTATATAGAGGCTCGTTGTGCTACTGAGCAAACTTACAAGTACTGGCATAAATTTCTGGCATATGTGTATGTGCTTATGTGCAAAACCCTTCACTGGTATGTGTTAATATGGCAGATGGATTTCGAAAGCCCTTACCTCTTGTATTTGATCAGAATATTGCAGAGATTTGGAGAATATTTGAGCAAGAATACAATATTTTTATACAAGTAGCTTATTCAGATAAAGATGTACACACCAAGCCATTCATTTTGCTAGACTTAGCTGGGTCAGAGGCCATAGAAAGAGACCATTAATTTGTGTATGCACCAGCAGTGTATGAAGGAGAAGGTGAAAACCATCATATTGTTGTACAGGCTGAGTCAAGGGAAGACCCTGAGTGAAGAGCAAGTTTAGAGGAATATTTTACCCCCAGACAAATATTACACTAGAGAGGCATTTGTTTTACACTAGAGATCAGAAACCAGAGGAAACTTTTGCAGCTTATATAACTCATCTGAGAAACAAGGCTAAAACATGTCGGCTTGGTGACTTAAAAGATGAGTTAATAAAGGATAGGCTCGTGTGGTATTAATAGTACTGCTGTGAGAAAGATCTTCGTGATAGTGATTTAATGTTGAGTAAAGCCATAGAGATTTGCCAAATCCATGAAGTGACCGAAAAACACAAAAGTATGCTTGCAAGTGACAAGAACATGGTTTCAGCAGGCTCCAGAGCAAAGGTAGACAGCCTGCAGCACATGGTACACAGAAATAGGCCCACTAAGCACATGGTAGCCACAAACCCTGCTGACTCATCAAGAAAACTACGTAGTTTTCCAGTAAGTTCTAAGACCAGTTCAGTTAAAGGAGCATGTTCCTCTGTGCAGTACAAGCATGAGTCAGCAATTCCCAAGTCCAGCTTTATTGTTAACTGTCACAATTATGGTGCAAAACATGAGCCTAAAAGAGGGAAATGCTTAACATTTAGTCAGCAATTTCACAAGTGTAACAAATGGAACCATTTCCAAAAAGTTTGCAAATCAGGTAAACCTCACGCAGTTGTAAAGAAAGGTTACACAAAAAAAGCAGGTTGATCAAGTAGAGATGCAGCAGTCAGCTTTCCACGTGGATGGTGTATCATTAATTGGTGAAAGAGTTGATGCAGTGAATTTATTGGCAAAGAGCGAAGTGTTCCGTACTGTCTGGATCAATGGTAATTCCATAGAACTTAAAGTAGACACAAGTTCAAAGTGTAATGTTATATCAGCAGATACATTTGCTAGAATGAGAACCAATGAGCAACTCAATGTGGCCAGTAGTGTAGAACTTGTTGCTTATGGAGGTGAAGAGATTCAAACCGAAGGCTCAGTGATGCTTTCATATTATGTGGCCAAGAACTGTGACAACTTGTTATTCTATGTAGTCAGAAGACCAGTACACTCTTTATTGGGTCTCAAAAATAGTTTGAGAATGAATCCACTTTCTTTTACCAAAGAAGTTCATCACATAAGTGCATCTCCTAGTTCAAATTTTTCTGAAGTCATTTTCTCAGAGTATGCTGATGTTTTCCAGGACAGGTTGGGCAAACTTCCTGTAGTGTATTCCATGAAGTTCATCCCAGAGGTCACTCCAGTAGTCAGACCAGCAAGAAGTGTTCTGATGGCTATCCAGGATAAAGTTAAGGCTCAGTTCGGCAAAATGGTACAGCAATGTGTAATTTGTCCAGTTACAGAACCAACTAAATGGGTATTATTGCTGGCAGCAGCTCATAAAAAAGGCTCAGATGAAATCAGTATATGCAGTAATCCAAGAGATTTGAACAAAGCATTGAAAAGACCATATCATTCAATGCGTACAGTCGAAGAGGTCACAGCCCTAATACCAAATGCCACTGTTTTTTTCAGTCTTGGATGCAAAGAGTTCATTTTGGCAAGTGATGCTTGATTGCAAATCCTCATTACTAACTACTTTTGGTACTCCATTTGGCAGATAAAGATATATAAGCATGCCATTTGGAATAGATTTTGCAAGTGAAGTCTTTCAGTGTGCAATGGAGCAAAATTTTTCGGGTTATCCTTGTCCCATAATAGCCAATGATTTATTGGTTGGAGACAATGGCGAAGCAGAGCATGACAGAAACCTAAAGAAAGTTCTAGACAGAGCACATGAAGTGAACTTGAAGCTCAATCCTCTGAAGTGCAAATTCAGACTCCCAGAAGTTACACATGTAGGTCATTTGTTCACCAGTACTGGCTTGAGACCAGACCCGACCAAGCAAGCAGCCATTCTTGAGATGTCAGCACCAGACAATGTTTAAGCTTTACAACATTTCTTAAGCATGGTCAACTATTTGGGCAAGTTTATACCAGACTTCAGTGAGGTGACAGCACCATTAAGAGAGCTAACATGCAAAAATGTTGCATGGTTATGGTTAGACCACCAGAAGGTGCTTGAAGAGCTCAAGTAGAAAATTGCCACTCCACCTACATTAAGATACTATGATGTGAACAAACCAGTTACTACTCTTTCCTGTGATGCTTCAAAATATGGTCTAGGCACAATTATACTTCAAGAGGGCAGACCAGTAGCTTGTGCATCAAGAACACTTACCCAAACTGAGATGCAGTATGCTCAAATTGAGAAAGAAGTTTTGGCAATAGTATTTGCATGTTCCAACTTTCATGATTATATTTATGGTTGAGCAATTCAGATTGAAACTGACCGCCAGCCTCTAGTTACTATTCTAAAAAAGCCTATGTATTCAGCTCCAGCAAGATTACAAAGAATGATGCTCAAATTGCAAAAGTACAACTTCAAAATGGTCTATACGAAAGGCAAACTACTCTATCTGGCTGATACCTTATCCAGATCATCCAGGAATACAATGGAACAGCTTGACGGAGAGAATTTTGATATTTGATGTGAAGGCAGTGCATAATATTTCTACCACTAGGCTTGATGAATTGAGAGATCACACTAAGACTGATCCAATTTTGCAAAAGCTCAATCACTACCTTAATGTTGGATGGCCATCAAAGCAATCTAGTGTACCACCAGAAATGCAAACCTATTTTCCCTAAAGAAATGAAATGTTGATGGAAGATGGCATTATTTTCAAAGGTCCTAAAATTGTTGCTCCTGCTTCCTTACAACATGAGTATATCCAGATTTTGCATCATGGTCACGAGGTTCTGCTTCCACTAAAAGGCAAGTGAGAGAATTAGTATTTTGGTCTTCATTACTAAAATACATTGATAAAATACTTTCTTCTTGTTCAGTATGCCATAGTACTAGATTGCACTTGCAAAGAGAACTACTTCAGCTATTTCCAGCTCCTGAACTACCTTGGTTGACAGTAGCCACTGATATCTTTGATTGGAACAATCAATACTACTTGGTATTGGTAGGCTCTTATTCAAATTGGTTTGAGATTGATCTACGACCTAATCCAACATCTACTACTTTTATTACTAAGCTGAAATGTCATTTCTCAGTCCATGGTAGTCCACACAAAGTTATTTCTGACAATGGTACTCAATTTACTAGCCAGTTGTTTCAGAAATTTACAAGAAAATGGGACTTTCTACACATTACCAGCAGTCTTGAGTATCCTCAGTCCAATGGCCTAGCTGAGTGAGCTGTGTGGAGTGCAAAACAACTACTTGATGGATCAAGATGTGACAATTCAGATGTTTTCTTAAATCTACTTAACCTTAAGAACGTACCACGTGATGATGTTCTCGTATCTCCAGCTCCATTACTTATTTTCAGACAAACAAGAACAATGATACCTATTACTGCCAATCTACTAAAGCCTAAAGCTAAGAATAATAAAATCATCATCATCATCAGCCCCCTTTTTCCCATTTTTTTCTACATTGGGTTGGGGTATCGTGTTAACTGTTGGCAACTCTCTTGATTCAGTGTCACACTCCTGCCTTCTTCAACACTCATGCCTGATTGTCACAGATCTTCTTTCACACAATCCATCCACCTCTTTGTTGGATGTCCTTGCTTCCTCTTACCTTCTTCCTGTCTGTCCCAAATCTTCCTCACCAGATTGTCTTCTGCTTTTCTACACATGTTCCCAAACCACCATAATCTGTTCTCTTTGATCTTTTCTGCAATTGGAGCTACTCTGGATTCTGCTGTTATGTCCTCATTTCTTCATCTGTCCCACAGTGTGCATCCTACCACCTTTCTCAGGCACTTCATTTCCATCACCTCTAGCTTCTTCAACTGTTCTGACTTTACTGCCCAGATTTCTGTACCATACTGTAGTACTGGTCACACCACTGTCTTGTACACCTTGCTTTTCAGCTTCTTTGGCATTCTTCTGTCATAGACTACACCTGATACTCTATGCCAGTTGGCTGCAGCCCCTCTGATTCTAGATTTGACCTCTTTATTCAGACTACCCTTCTCCTCAACCACCCCTCCTAGATACTTGAAGCTGTTTACCTGTTCCACTATCTTTCCTTCTATCTCTAGTCTCAGCTTCTTCTGATCTCTCCAATTTGCTGCCATTACCACCATCTTATCTGTGCTTAGTTTCATCCCATGTGCCTTCAGATTTGCATTCCATTCTCCTATCCTTTGCTGAAGTTCTAGCTCAGAGTCTGCCTGTACTGCCACATCATCTGCATACAGCAGCTTTGTTGATCTGTCCCCTCCAACCCGTTTGCTAATGTAGTCCATCACCAGTATGAACAGCAGTGGGCTCAGAGCTGAACCCTGATATTCACCCACTCCTACTGTGAGGCCGAACACTGTTTGTACTTGAGTCACTGGGTCCTTGTACACAGCCTGCACTAATTCTACCAATGTTTTCTGGACTTCAAACCACTGCAGTACTGCCCAGATTAGCTTTCTTAGGATCTCGTCATATGCTTTCTCCAAGTCTAGGAATGCCCATTTAGACTCTCTCCTCATTTCTAGCTTCTTCTCAAGTATCTATCTCAATGCAAACATCAGGTCAATTGTGCTGCATCCTGATCGGAACCCAAACTGTTCATCTTCCATCTTACATTCTACTACTCTGCATATCCGTTTATCAATCACTCTCTCCAGAACTTTCATGCAGTGTGGTAGGAGTTTGATCCCTCTGTACTGCCCACAGTTGTGGATGTCCCCTTTGTTCTTGTACACTGGCGCAAGTATGCTTATTCTCCAGTCATCTGGTATACGCCTTTCTCTCCACACTGCTGTTAGTACCCTCAGGAGCCATTTCTCTCCTATCTCACCCAGCATCTTTATCATATCTGTTGTCACCTCATCTGAGCCTGCTACTTTCCCTGGCTTTATCTTCCTTAGTGCTGTTCTTACTTCTTCTAAGGTGGGCTCCTCTTCTTGTCTAATTGTAGGCTGTTTCTGGGGCAGTACAGCTTCTGTGGGGCTTTCTTCATTCAGAATAATAAGATCATCAAGGCTCAATTATTAAAGAAGCGTTCTGTCCAGAACGCTTCTTTAATAATTGAAGAAGCATTCTATCCAGAAATTATCATATGACAAGTCAAGTAAACTTCTTTCTCCATTAAAGGAAGGAGAAAATTCCAGACTTCAAACAGAAAAAGGTTTTGACTGTATAGGACAAGTTATTGGCAAATGTCCTGAACCGAGATCCTACCTTACAGACTCGGAAATTATGCAATACAGGCTAAACTGTTATAGTGACTTAGACACAAAAATCTCAGAGTGAACCAAATGTTGTTTCCATCCCAGAGGGTGTTCCTACCTCTGATTCCATTCCTGAAGATGTTCCAGGTAAATCAGAGAGATTGAACTTTTGTCAGAGACACTTCCAATAGTTAAGCCCAATTCCCAATTTTATGTAACATGTTATGGACAAGTATCTAAGCCTAGTGTGAAATATGTAGCAACATGGACTTAACTGTGTATATATGTATTATATCTTATATAAATGCATGACTAATAACTGTCTGTGATATCAGCATGCCAGAAAAAAAAGTTTCACAACATTGCATGTTTTGTTTTCAAGAGGGAGGATGTAGATCAGAGAGCAAGTACTATGTGCTGTATCTTTAAGAAGCATGTCAAAGACTGAGCGTGTACATATAAATGTTAAGCATGTGCCATTTCTACTGCCATTTTGAGAGTGCAGCCAGAGAGCAAGCATGTATGAGTATAGCAGTTAGTTTGTATTTAAATTAAAATCAGTAAACTTATACCGTGATGTGTTTGTATAAAATAAAGCTGCTTGAACAGAACCAACAAAGACTCTTCTATTGTGTCCAAAGTAGGAGAGTGACAGGTATGTTAGTTAGGAAGTGTCTAAAGGTTATGTGGGGGGGGGTATGTTAGTTTGGGCATTGCTGTCTGCCTCTGTCTATTGTGGGGGCCGGACTCAGAGTGAATTTCAGACTTCCATTGGTCAAGGATACGATAGAGTTAGGGATAGCCTCTGCTTCACATGGATGGGGAGCCTGTTCCAAAGCATGAGGATCCTGTGAGACACAGCTCTCTCTCTTGCCAACATATCTTATTTATGTCACATGCAAAATTTAAATCCTTGGCTCTAGTGGCTCTGATGCTGTTCATTTTGCAGATGTGCAATAAGTCCATCAGAGCTGGATCTAAGGATGTCTTGTATGCCAGGCATAGATTGCCTCTCAGTAACCTGTAGGAGACAGATTATAAAAACAGTGATTTAAAGCAATCCATATAGGGCAATGTATTTATACCCTGGATTCTCCAGGTAAGAAACCTTTGTGGGCATTTCAACTGTTGTATATATCAGACCAGATGTCTGATTTTCCTTTTTGGGACAGTGTTTTTTTCTTTTTTTTTTTCACAACAGCTTCATTTGGAGAAGCAACTGAAGTAGTCTGTCTCTGTAAATCTCTTATTTTCTTGCAAAAGGTCTGCTTTTGACAGTTCTGGTTACTCTTCTTCCAGGAACTACAACTCAGACATTTTGGTCTTGTAGAAACATCTGTAAAATTTTCTCTAAAGCTTACCATTTTCCTTACAGCCTTTCTTAATTTGACAACTTTACCAACTACTTCAACTTCAAGCTGTGAAATTTCTTAAGGCATTTATCTCCAAACTGTAAATTTGTTAGTCTTTTGATTTCTTTCCAGTATTTCCTTTACTTTATGCTGATTTTCAGGCATCAGTAACGTAACTGAAGTAGGGAATCTGCTTTTCAGATTTTTCTTTTGCCTACCAACAGTTGAGCTGGTGAGAGAGTGTTTCTGTATTCTAAAACTGTGAGTTGGCATTAGTCATAGTTCTTTCTACAGCTTGTTCTTATGAGATTCTTCATGTTAGGACAGTTCTTTCCATTTGTCCACTGGACTGTGGGTAGTGTGGACTGGTCATGCAAAACGCTTTTGAATTCCTGACTTGAGTATTGTGAATCGTTGTCATACATTACAATATCAGGTATTGCTGGTACTGAGAATGTAGAGTTTAATGCAATAAGTGCTTTTACATGTGTTGCATCTGTCACAGTGGGATTCAATAAACTCTGTGTGGGCTTCCCGCAAAGTCTACATGGAGTTTACATGCGTGCGCGATGATCCGTGGTCAGCAGCAAAGCTTATTGCATATTCATGACATGCATTAGGTTTAAATGTAAATAAGTGAAGTTTTGTGGCTGGCAACAGTGTTGCTGTCCAGGAAACAATGTAAGCGAACATGCATAGCACGTCTGTTTATATCAGAGAACTGAAGGCCTGCGGTTTTGAACATAATGCTACAGTGATCACCAGGGCTTCACAGATCGCTCTCAATCTGTTAGTGCAAGACATCTCAAAGGAGGCCAACATAATGGGGGTTGATGACCCAGAAATAGGGACACATTTGACATATTTGTCCTATAGAAATGTATTGGAATAACCAGGAGTTTGTGTTAAGATACATGTTCTGAAGGATTTGAAGTCTGAAGCACAAATGTATGTAATTATTGAGTCACATCAGTCATGAGATCATCCCAGTGATATGGCAGAAAGCCACAAATTTGATAAGGAACACATCTGGACATTCTGTGAAAATCTGGACAGCTGACAAGTATGATAAGTATACGGTCCAAACAGTACAGAATAATGTATCTACAGTGCAGAGTATTGTGATATCCCATTCCTGTCATTATGTACTGAAGCTGTATAAATTATTTGTAAGGGTACATGGACTGCCATGTAAAATAAACACTCAGGTGAAGTGTGTATTGAATAGGGACACACAGATGAATTATATGAATGAGCGCAGAGAAAGAGGACAGGTGAAACAACCTAATGTACAGCAAATGAGGGCATGTCAATGGAAGATGGTTGCAGCAGTAACACCAATCACATATCAGTATGGTACAGTAGCGACTGCACAGTGAAAATGTGTATTATGTGACTGTCACACAAGATGGCATAACAATAGGGAGAATGTCTTACATGAACAATGCAGAGGACATCTATCAGGGATGTTATATACAATTGGAGTAGGATGCATATTGTGAAGCTGTGTAACTGATTTGTCTGCATATGAGTGCAATATCAACAGAGGTCTCCATTAATTGGGACACAGGTAAAGGCTCATGGACAACATTAAAAGAAGCAAGCACAATCATGGACAATATCAGAATATTGGTAACCAGCAACCCCATGCCTCTGACATAACATATGTGATTTAGAGTGATCAGAGATGATTCTGCACAAACACACTTGTACAACTGTTATGATATAGCCACACTCTATGAAGGTATGTCCTGGCACTGTAACATCTGCTGGAGGTGTTAGAAGGGACACTGCTATACCTGTAAGTGACATTATGATCAATACAGGATAGTTGACTCGTGTGATAGGCAATCTGTGATGTTGTCATAGCACATTGGTTCTGTGTGGTAGGCCTGGATGTAGATAAGACAGTGCATACTGGCTATCTTCAACTGGAGTAGAGTTTGAACACAATCCTCCACACAGAGATCATTGAGAAACTCTCCCAGATGGGGATTAAACCTCATGTCACTAAATGGGTAATCAGTTGGCTCACTGACAGAACACATACTGTGAAAGTTGGTGAATAAGCCTGTACCAGTAGAGCTGTCACCATTGGTGTGCTCCAGAGATCTGTGCTTGTCCCTTTATTGTTTGGAATTAATTTCTCAACAGTTCAGGCTAAAGTATATGGCCTTTGGCTTACTGCATTTTCTGATTCTTGCATACTTGGTACAATCATTGAGTCCACCTATGATGATAACATACTATAGGAGGGGCTAACCCAGACAAATGATTGGTGACAAAGCCACACAGTCTAGAAATAAATGCAGAAGTGTGTCTTTATTTTGTCCTTTTGAAAAGTAGAATTCCATGCTAATTCTAACATTGATAACAGTCTTGCTATGCAGAAATCCAGTGATGCAAGTACTGGGAACACATACAGATAGCAATCTGAACTTCGACCGCCAGGTGTCCACAATGGTATTGAAAGCCTGTGTTGTGCACATCATAAGTCACCCATCATATTCAGATCTTAGGATTGTATGACAGCACTGTACTTGAATCTCATCAGAACACTAGTAGAGTATGATGCTCTCTTTTGCATGTACCTCATCAGGCATATGCAGCAGCTGGGGAGACCACAGGGGTTTCTCACCTAAAAAACACAGGGGCCACAGACCATGCCATGATGTATGCGAATAGACTGAAAGCCCTGTCACTGTAATCTGCATCATATAGGATGAGGTGAATTCTGGCTGCCCTCCAGGGCAGTCTCTGACCCTGTCCTGGTGGTAATAGTGCATATCCACAAATCAGATATAGCTGATGACATAAGCAGTGTCTGTTGAGGAGAATATGGTAATAACAGTATCCCACATGCTGGTGTAAAAGGATCTCTGTAATGTCAAGCAAGAGCACACATACCTCCAGTTGACTACAGTGAGAACAGAACCCCTACCTAAGTACACAGACTACAGACCTCTGTATTTAAGGCAAGCACCACAGTTCATGTCTGACTTGGAGTGTCTCAGACAACACTTTATAGCTGATGACATCAGCAGTGTCTGTTGAAACTACAGAACTCAGAAATTTATGCAAGCTCCACTGCACAAGTCTGACTTTTACAAGACTGAAGGTCAGCTTATAGTGGATGACATCAGCAAGGCATGTTGGAGAGATGTTGAGAGGCCTGCAAAAATTGATGTGTAGTCATGTGCAACTATCAAAATACTGTCAATCCATGGGGTTGGAGTGCTAACTGTAGGATACACACTTCTGTTCTTTGGGCTCAACACACACACACACACACACACACACACACACACACACACACACACACACACACACACACACACACACACACACACAGTTAAATGCAGTGAAAACAGATCCCTACCTAAGTACATAGACTACAGAACTCCGTACTTTATGCAAGTACCACAGCACAAGTCTGACTTTTACAAGACTGCAGGTCAACATAAAGTGGATGACATCAGCAGGGCATGCTGGAGAAAAGATGTTGGGAGGCCTGCATGAAATGGATATGTAGACATGGGCAACTATCAAAATATGATCAATCCATGGGACTGGAGTGGTAACTGTCAGATACACACTTCTGCTCTTCAGGCCACACACACACACACACATACACACACACACACACACACACACACACACACACACACACACACACACACACACACACACACACACACACACACACACACACACACACACACACACACAAACACACACAGTTGCCTGCAGTGAGAACAGAACCCCTACCTAAGTACACAGACTACAGAACTCAGTACTTTATGCAAGCACCACAGCACACGTCTGACTTTTTACAAGACTGCAGGTCAACTTATAGTGGATGACATCAGCAGGGCATGTTGGAGAGAAGATGTTGGAAGGCCTGCATAGGTTCATAGGAGGTTAGTAGCCTAGTAGCCTTAGGGCTTTTACAAGCCTAGCTGTGTAAAAACACAAGTACCCTTATTGAGCATAGTTGGCTGTTAGAGAGATTTTGTGATTAGCACAGACTGGCCCTTATATGAGGGACATAGGTGCCACCTGGTGCCACCCTGGGGGGTGAATTTACAATCACCCATCCAACTGTCAAGGTTGAGCTTGAATAGGGTCATTGAAGAGCACTGCTTCCCGTGTAGTGGGAGTCTATTACAGATGAGTGGCAATTGCTGGGAGAGATATCTGCCTCCCCAGCATGTTCTGTTTATTTCACAGGCTAGGTTGAGATCTCTGGAGCAAGTTATTCTTGTCCCATTTGATTTGCAGATGTCCAGCATTTCCAGTAGGGAAGGGTATGAGACTGTACTGTTGGCTAGGCATAGACTACCTCTCAGCAGCCTGCAAGACACTGAGTACAGTTATGGGTGTTTCATTCCTTCCATGTTTTATTATGTTTTGGAGGCCCTGGATTCTCTGAGTCATAAACCTCTGTGATTTCTCCAGTTGCTTCAGGTGTCTAGTGAGGTACTGGTAGAAGGCAGCATTGTACTCAGTTAGTGGTTTGATAAGGGTAGAGTATAGCAGAGCTATGACTTATCTGGTCTTGGATGTGATGTCCTTATTTACGAGGTGTGCGATGTAGAATGTGTGTCTCACCACTATGGACAAACAGTGATTGAAATGTAGATTGCTATGAACATGTGTTCCCAAGTCTCACAACACTGTGTTTGAGCTTAGAGGGGTGCTATGTATATCATGATTAGCAGGGGTACTTCAGTGCCAAAGGGGACAATGAGGCATTTTTTGCTTTAAGGTTCAGTCCGTGAGTTTGGCACCAATTATTTGTCTGTGTTAGGCCCTTCTATAATATGTTAACATAGTTGGGGGACTAGACTGCGCCCAGTTGACAGTCATCTGCAAACTTGGTAAGCCACAGGCCATCAACCTTTGCCTGGACTTCAGAGAAATAGTTTCCAATAAGTTGAGGTCCCAGCACAGATCCTTGTGGTATTCCACTGGTAAGTGGTCTACTGGTGGAGGAGCAATCCACAGCTTTGACAGTGTGTGTTCTGTCAGTGAGCCAGTTGGCTATCCATCTAGTAATGTATGGGTTAATCCCCAGATGAGAGAGTTTCTCTATGATACCTGAATGAGGGATAGTGTCAAAAGCCTTGGATAAATCAACATAGCAGTATGTCCTGTTATCCCTCATCCAGGTCTTTGGGGTAATTTTCAAAAAAGTCCACAATGTTTAATAAGCAATATCTACACTTTCCAAAATCAAAATGGGTCAGGTCAAGTGTGTTGAAGGTCACTTATGACCCTGTGGATAAGGTCCAAGCTGATCCATTCCCTAGCCTTGCAGATAAGGCTTTTTAGCCTTATGGGTCAATAGTTCTAGTTCTGCATGTTACCAGATTGATGTGCATTATATATCACACAACAGTATGTTTGTAGTGTAGGTGATATATGTGTGGAAAAAGTACTAAGACACTAGGGTTGCAGTGCTTAGAGGGAGGCAACACATGGCTGTATTGTAACTATGGGAAATACTGTTAGACCGGGCCTTCAGTTTGCTATGCTTCCACATGTAATTTCATGTCATAGACAGAAAATGGACAGTAAACAGCAGTAATACATAATATTTACTCTTCCATAGCATGGTGAGCAGTGAGTTTGTACAATGGTTGGCAAAATGTTTGTGCATGTGAGATAAACATTTTCTATACTTTCCATGTTTGCACGTAGTTAATGCAGAAATGCAAGACACATTGTGAAAAGTCTGAGAGTTAGTACTAAGTCTATGAAACACACCTGCTGCTTAACTGACTTTGTGGCAGCAGGTATAAATGCATTGACACATTTCTTTTAGAGCCCAGATAATATTGGGTTCTAATCCAGGTGTATCTAATACTTTTAAAAACTTTTAAATAATCAGTGATAATGCAATGACATGAATTCTTTATTGTATGTGTTGCTGTGTGTTGGCATAGCACAGTGGTGTTAAACAGCACTGCAATGAGATAACCAGAGCATTATACTGCTGTTCACCTTTGCTGCACATTGGTGTGTGATGCGAAACTCCACACAATCATAGAGCCCAAAAAAGTGAAGGGATCCATTGCTTGTTCTGCTACTTATGTGTATTGTGTGATTCTATTATTTGACTAGATTACAGGTGTTAAAATAGGGTAGATAGAAAAGTGGTGAAATGGGGAGCAAGCAGGGGGAAGAACAAAGGGAAAGCAATACAGGAATGTGCAGGAGGGAGGTAGGAAAGAACCATAGCTATCAAGTTTCTTTAACAGTATAAATTGAAACTATGTGCATAATATTAAGTGAATTTGGACTATCACCTCCACAAAGAGGGGTGACAAAAACACAATCATGTTGTATAGCCAATTGGATCAAATTAAATGTGTCAAGAAGACATGTGTGAGAAATGGAGAGCTATGTATGGGACATTTTGTTCTGTGGAACGAGTGCCCATTTTTTTAATTCAGTAAGAGAGGACTGCTGGGTAAGGGACGTTGGTATGTCTGGGTCAGGTAAGTTGGGTAGATGAGGAAGAAAACATACAAGACAAACAAGACAAGAGACAGGGACGATGATGGACACAAAAGGTTTAGGGACACCATGACTGGGGTTAGGGAGGGGACAATGCAGGCTCATGGACATCAAGTTTGGAGACAGTAAGAATTGGGTCTTCACCCACTGGACTGCCATCGCTGTCCCCTTACTCTGTTGGCAGCTGGAGTGCTTGACCTCTCCTCCTCCTACAGACCATGAGGGAGAGCAGCCTCTCCATTCAACATTGATGTACACCAGTGGTATAGTGCATGACCCTATGCACCATCCCTGGCAACTCCCTGCTGGTGATTAAATCACCACCTCTGCCACTGCACCTGGAGGTTACCACTGCATGAACTTCTGGGGCTTTACTACCTGAGGGCAGAGGTACTGCAGAGGCAATGCTGCCATGTTGTCTCCCAGACATGCTTGCTGGGTATTCGTGCTGGAGCCAGTGGAGCAGGGGGCAGGCTGATCTATGTGTGCTGGCCTACCTCACTTTGATGAGTAGCATTTAGTGATGTGGTACACATGGGTGACATGGAGATATTTTGAAGACACAACATAGAAAATAAAAAAGAAAGATAAGGGTTGGGGTGAGAGGAAAAAAAGAGACAACGTTAGTACCATCAAATGTGACATACAATGCATTAATGCAATTAAACAACTCTTTTATTACATTTAAGTATATATCCTAACAGATACACATTATACTACATATTGCTGAAAGTAATCCTTGAAATGTACATATATTGCACATATGTGAGTTCCAATTATACAGAGTATAGTTTACAGCAGGGTATTTGTGCCACTGGTATAGAGTTTTTAATTTAATGTAAATATTACTGAAGAAATAACAGTATTGTATAGTTGGGAATCATGGTATAGAACCCACAACCCCCTGACTACAATCTAATATTGGACTCTTACAAGTGGTTTGTGCTACAGACTAATGCATACATACTTACTTTTGCAGTTGGGATATGCATGCTCAGTTTGCTACAACTCTATAAAAGACCAAACAGGTTATCTTTAACTTTTATTGTTACAAGAACACTTCTCTTCTGCTGCATACATACCACTTGCTTCCCGCAGTCTCATGTTCAGTGGGAGCTGGGGAAAAAACAGAAATGAATAGAAGAGTATTATGCACACCAGTCTTGCCAATATTTAGCTTTTGAAGTCTTACAAGTACTCTCTTATTGTCATACATACACAGCTGTTCGATGTCTGCAGTCTCAAATTCCTGCAACCAATGGTTGACAGTATCCCTTTTTCTCCTGTGTAGGTCATTAAAATGATGTCTACATTGCTCTCCAGTATATGGGATACCAATGGCAATGGATATAGCCTGGGCCAAGCTATTTCACACCTTAGACTTGTACTGGGAGCCAGAATAGTCCCCTGCAGAAGCCTTCGGCTGTTGTGCTTTAACCGGAGTCCAATAAATGTCCTGGACTCCTGGATATCCCACTTCTGTGCCATAAACTGTATGCCTGCCTCTCCAGTGCCAGTCATGTCTACCAGCTGAACTAGAGTAATGGAAACTAATGCTTTCCTGCCAGTTCCAGTTATCTCATTTACTGGTAATGTGCAAACCCAAGCAACAGTGTCAACCATGTTTGCGTGATGTTAAACTAAGTGCAGCAGTGCCAAGCAGGGAGGAATTAAATAATTGAAATTGGAAGATTAATCTGATACTTGGCCTTAATTTGAGGTGTGTGTACTGATTTAGCTGGAAATATATATTGGAAATTGAAAGGTAACTGTTAGGTGAGTTAAGGTTGCAGATGTGCACTGAGGGCATAAGTATAATGACCTGACATTTTCTTGTCTTTATACAGTGAGGAAATTTTACTTTTATAGTGTGGGATTCAAACCTGAGCATAAGGGACAAAACATTTTCCTCCATAGGATTGATTTTCCATCTTTGCCACAAAAGACATGCCGCTCAGAAATAGCCAGGAATCAAACATAAATACAGGTGACAGTTTGAGCCATTACACATGTATGTGTGTGACATGACAAGGTTATTGGATATAGAACCAGTTGTGTATGTGTCTTAGTTAATTGTGAAGGCCATGCAAGTCCAGATAGCAGAATTATGCTTACAGAAATATAGTAGACAGTATACCCCCAGTCATACATCTGAAATCACAATAATGGTGTCTCATCCCTCATACATATAATTCTTATCAGCTCCACTATCTAAAGTGTTATATGTGAGGGTGAATATAATGGGAAGTGGAACAACAGTAAAAATGTCTGGAATACCCTGTATTAGAACCCAGAACCATGTGCATGGCAGTCCTACCCTTACACCTGCTGCAACAAGAATGTTGAAATAACACTTGTCTATTTTTCAGTTCATTGCTATAAACTGTACTGTCACAACAGTAAAAATAGGTTGAACACCCTGTACTAGAATCCAGGACCATCTGTACTCCAGCCCTACACTCACACCTTCTGCCACAGGACTAGTTAGCTGAAGTTTCCTAATTTCCTAATCATTCTTAAGGTCTTTGTGTTAACCACTGTGTAATGCCACTTAGTGGGCTTGTGCAGTGCCCAACAGAATTAATAGAATATATTCAGTTTCAATTACTGTGTGTCTGAGTCCTGTCTGCAGGTGTTTTATGGCTGCAGCTGCTTGGGAGCCCTACAGATAAAATACAGAAACTGCAACAATGTATTCTTTTTGACCTTTGCTCTTTTAAAGACACACTGTTTGCAGGTGTTCTATCCATTTCCTGGGTGGCCCATTAGTTCAGTTTGCCCATTGCCATAATTTGCGCAAACGAGTTAAGCACAGCCAAACCTGACATTCATTTTTCTCCATTTCCTGTGTTTGTGCTAAGAAGCACATCAAGCAAACACTGGCCTAAAAATAAAAAAAGAAATTAAAAAAAGAAAACATGGATAAGTAGTTGAATTGAGGAAAACCAATCTATGACATACAAACTAGAAATTTTTGGTACACATGAGATATTTCTACATAGGTCTGGATTTGAGCTATCACTCCAATGAACCTTCAGAACACAGGAAAAGTGCCTTATCCCTCTTTGCCCCACAGATTTGCAGCAAGGAACTGAAATCATTCTGTATATGACCCACTGCAACATCATCTACAGTAATATGAAACCATAAAACTGTTATTTGTACACTTATTATCTTTGGATGTAGTGCATTAAGTGATCACACAACCAGTTGTGGATATTGCTTGAAAATATACATCTGTGTCTTACCTATTTGTGTTTGTTGGTCATTCTTCTCTTATTTGACCAGTAATCTGAAACATGCACTCTGTAAACCATTCTATAGCATTGTCCTGAAAATGTGTGAGGATATTAAATGGCAAAAATATCATATGCAGTTGCCACCAAATGAATGAAAGTTTGGATGTTAAAGAACAGAACATGTGAAATTGTGTGCTGCTTACTTACATTTCCAACCTTCCATTTAACACTTTGTAAGTCTAACCTGACACACCCACTGGGTGTAGGGCAGCCTGTTCTGTTTTCCTTCTCCCAACCAGTAATCATTCACAGTTGCAATCCATTAAAAACAAACACTGAGGGAGTGCCTGCACTATGTTTGCATCTGCTACACAGAGCCAGCTATTTGGGAATTCATCAATTCTAATGAGTTCACACCTGATTTGCATCTTCACCGTACTGACAGCCCTAAATCTACACCATAAAAAGGCAACTGTGTAGCTAGGGAAACTGAAGGTGAGAAGACTTATGTGGAGAACACAGAAAATAGGCCATTACTGTGGGATATATCTGCACAGAGGATTACTGAACTTGAGATGGTATGCTTGCATTTTGTCAGCTACATACTGCATGTGCTGGAATGTAATTAAGAAAAATCTGTATAATAGTTTAATATTTTGATTAGCAAAGGCTCTTCTCCTTTGTGGACCTGGTCTCATAGCAGCAGCAACAGCAGCACAGACTTCAGCCAGTTGTATATACGCATGAATTAAAGCAACAGCAGCCCCTAACATTCTTTCTGTGTAGACTCCTTTCCATGGCTGTATTCCAATAGGTTTTGGAATTTGCAGGAAAAAACAATCCTGAGTCTATGTTTGCTTTATAGGTTGTCAAATACCTCCTCCATATTGGATTGATTAGTATATAATTCAGTAATTCCGCTTCTTATGCTGTAATTTGCATGCCACAGTGTTTACCTTGTTTGCGCTACCATGTGCGCATTGGGTGTAAATGGAACATGTAGGCTTTATTGAATCTGGCTGTCAGTTTAATTATTTCAAGGATCCTGAAATAATAATTCACTTATGAAATACATTGGTTCTTTGAAAAGGAACAAATCAGAGCTCACTTGGATCTACAGATGTTCTGCATCTGGGTATGCTCTACCTCTTCCTTAGGATGGTTCTTATGATAAGCACTGTAGATGGTACAACTCTGTATTACTTGTTCTGTATGAGTTAACATAACGTCCAAACATTATATATTTTATTATTATTTCCTTATAGTTTAGTATCCCCAGAGTTTTTGATCTATAAACTTTTTGCTTCCCCATTTAGTCTTTTAATCCTCCCATTTGTCTTGGCACATTTGTTCACTATCAGTGACAACGTGGCCACTGACTTGAGTAAGACTCATTCAGAAGGGGCCATCATTCAACCAGTTATGAAGGTTGCTTTACCCATGCCATATGTAGATTATCAGAGTTTTCTGTACGCAGCTTCTCACAGAATAGCTCAGTTGTTACCCACCTCCACCAATTATCCTGAACAGCAGCCTGTGGGCTCACAGGAGAGTGCCAAAATCACCATCACTTCTCATTTGTAGTCTTAAAGCCCACTGAATAGCTCACTACTCCCCACTGCTGTTACTACTACCCCAATCAGTCCAAGAGTCTACAAGGGGGCCTTACATTATATAGATAACAGGGAATTTCTAATATTCCCAAACCTAATTCTTGGTGCCTGGTGCATGCATTCATATGACTGTGAGGGCCTGCAGTCTCCTCTCCATGTGTATGCATGCTTCCATCTACCATGAGGGTTATCACTAACAGGCTGGTAGCACCAAGCTCACATCCTTGGTCATGATGCTGTTTCCCAAATCCTGTAAGCCTCCATCTGCATATAGAAGTGAAGACAACTGGAACCCCCCAGGATGGGACAGCCAGCACTGGCCACTTGCTCCAACCCTCCCTTACCTGGACCCTCCACCATACACACCACTACATGAACTTGGGTCATCTGGGTCATAGTCATGACTTTACCTCTCTGCACCATGATATTGGGATATTTTTCCCAGATGTGATTCATGCATCCTGCCAAGCATTTGTTTTCTCAGTTTAGTGGAAGCTGTTATTTATCATCTTTGAGCACTGACCACTGAACAAAACATAATTCTTCATTGAAGGGAAAATAACACAGAAACTGATGATTTTTGTCCAGGTCATGCTTTGATTGTAATGATTTTCAGTAGCTGCATTTTAACTCACTATTAGCCAACTTATGAATTTGTTTTAATACTTCTTTTGTCATTGGTAACTGCAGTATTGCTAAAGGAATCTGTAGTCCTCCTTCTGGCATGTTTCATGCTTTTCTGGTGGGCCTGCTATTTGTAGTTCTTTCCTGGTTTGTATTTTACATTCAGGTCATACATCTGCAGACTAATTAGTATCTTCTGCAATCTCAGAATTGTATTGTGCAAAGACATTTTAAATATGTTTGCAAGGATTTGTAATTTGTTACTATCTAAACTTCTTACAGCTGCACTGTACTTCCACAGTGAATTATACTTCTGTACCTCCAGACAAAAAATTGTGAAAGTAGATATATTTCTTCAGTTCTGGTAGATAATTTTCCACCTCTGATATCATGTCATGCCAAAACGTTTAACAAATATGTTACAGAAACAGAAAAGATGCCGTTTAAGTTCACCAATGCCTCTATTCAAGCAAAGACATATATTTGACATGCTAATCACTGCAGCTTGTCTATTGACATTAAATATGTAGACCCATATACGAATACATCATCAATTTTGTCATGGAAAACAGGCACAGTATGCTACTGTTGGACAGTCTTTGAAGTTGACTGGGAGTTTTTGTAAGATAATAAAATTCTGAGCTGTTAGTAAGCTGCTTCCTGAAGTCAAGAGTACAGTGTTAGATTCCTTCCACTTCTGTTTGCCTACTGTCTGACTCTGAGCAAGTCAGATAACCAGACAGTGCTCCTGGATTACCCCTGGGAAAAAAAGCTGAATACTAGAAGAGAGACTGGTTTCTGATAATACACAACTTGTATCTTGACTACTTAAGTTTTTTCTCAGGTCTAGTGGAATGTACATAAATATTTTAGCCATATTCTACCTAACTCACACAACAAAATATTGTCCATTGGGTGTAAATATTAAATATGATCTTTCATTTCAAATCAATATAGTAAACTTAAGTAGACAATAAAAAATATATTATAGTAAGTGGAATTTATTCAAATAAACGAATGATAACGAAATGGATACCTAGGGTAAATTCTGAGGGTCTACTTTTTGAGTTCCTTTGTAAATAATGTACAGAAGGCCTAGAAAGAAATTATTGCAAAATAACAGCAATAACAACAGAAGTTAAAGAAATGATAAAATACTTGCCAAAGACTGGAGGCATGGTCTAACATATGGCAGTTCATAATCAATGCAACTGTGATGTAAAATCTCAAGAAAGTACACATAGTTGGAAGAGAAACTGCAGCAGCAACAACAAACAAGGAAATGGACCTGGGTGATCACATCAGGTGCCTTATATGTTCGCAAGCAGTTTGAAAAAACAGAAGAATGATTGCTGGACCACAGTGATATACATAGGAAGAGACATCAATGGTAGAAAACAATAAATTATTTTACTTATTTATTGACAGTTGTTAGGACCATATCTAGTGATCTTTGTGTGGTCCTGGTGATCTCATAACTTTGAAAGGACAAAGGAAACAAATATAGTTTTGAACAGGGTGACAAGAATGCTATATGGACATCACTGTAACAACACAGAATAGAGGCAGTCCAGAGCAAGGAAACAATGCAGTCTGCGTAAGACATATAGATAGGCAAAAAAGAGAGACAGACAGACGAGGAAATATGGTGGGGCATACTAAAAGTTCTGAAGTATCTCAAGGGAATTCAGAGTCCAGCTGGGAGCCTTCTTTCGTTCTTAAAAAAAAAAAAAGAAAAAAGGGGTGCACCACTTACAACACATACAAGTGTGGTTGAGGTTGGAGTACTAAGAAACACTGTTTCACTGACAACAGTATATCAAAAGCAGTAGCAGAATTTTGAAATGCAAAGTAAAAATACAGGGTCATCCTTATGAGACCAGGTGTGTGGGTTGGGGAAATGCATTTTTAAATAGCTAGGACGTGCAGTTTATCTAATACATAATGGGCAAACTAAATGTGACATTGTTGAAAATTTGTTTTTAAACTGAGATGGTTTTGAAATATAATGCTCTATTACTTTTTTTTTTTTTTTGCTCCTGGCTCCAATAATTTCAGTTCTTGCTAACCCACCTCCTAGGGAACATCCTCTAGGTTTGTTGTCATCCCCACCTCCCCTTTCGTCCTACTGCTGCTAGCCATGCATAGTTTGACCTTCACTGGACAAGCTCTTCTTGTTCTGGGAGAATTTATTTAATATGGCAAGAATGGTATCCAGAAGCTGGGGTGTATCTTGCAAGAAGTGGTGTCATATAGTATCAGTATATCTCTTCTTTATGGCCCACCCCACATCTACCCAGAATATCAGCATGCAAAGCATCACCATGAATGGTCCTTTGTGCTTGATGCTGCTCCCACTTGTTACTAAAGAGGTCATACTGCTGTGCTGACAACTCTATGGGCTGTTATAAAAGCACCGGGTCCCATACCTTCTCTCTGAAAAAGGAAGATTGGTGTATAGCCTCATATAAGAGTTGGCAGTTTGTCTCTATGCCAGTAGAGCAGATTAATCTGATGTGGTTCAAAGAATGTAAACTTCTGAGCAAACTAGAATAATTTCATAGTAAACAAAGAAACAAACAAATAAATTCCATGTCTTATTTTTATAGTTAGAAGGTCCAGTGCATGACAGGAATAATACACTCATGTGAATTCTTTATTGCAAGATATTCTCATGCTTTATTGGGGTCTGTAAAGTAGTTAATATCCCCACAATCTACACTGATCCTCCTAAAATATGAAGCTACGCTATTGGATAGCTAGCACCATCGGCATAGAAGAATGAAGGTGTGACTGGGACCCAGGTAATCTGGGGTTGATTATTCGCCTGGACAGTTGTAGTAGGTAGGACAGGAGGATTAAGAAGGCTTTATCTACAAACCTCTCTTCAGGCAGGGGGTCGGGGGGTATGATGCTGGTACAGGCAGTCCAATCTTTTGGCCATAGTGGAAAATGGAGCTATGAATGCTGGCCAGGCAAGGCAAGTGGACTGGCATTGTAAGCTGTTATTGCCTGTAGGCTGGGAGCAGAGATATTTCTAACGCCTTGGCTCATGGTTCACAATGGCCTATCAATGCATGTTAGCACTAGGGGGAGTAGGGATGCCCAGTAATGTGTTCACCCATCCTCTCCAAGCAGCAGTGACAGCTTCCTGGTTCAGTCCTTTCCCCCGGTCTTTCTTTTGCTGTCTGCCCAGCTGGCAACTGCAGCCCATAGGGGTTAAACACCTATCTGGCACTACACTAACTGTGATATTGGGAGGAGATAGGCTCAGGAGGGAGCCATGCTGCAGCAGAAGCTACAAACCAACCCCTTTAATGCCAACTCATGGCAAAAAAAGAGATATTTTATGGCAATGAAGTGGGTCATGTCTCATGTCAGTTTTTTGATGATGTTTTACTGAAAAGAGAGTTGGCAAGAAGAAACAAGCGCTCCTTTTATCTCCAGACTTAATATAACAACTCTGAGGTAGTGCACCTCAGAAGAAGAGTAAAAGTTTAACCACTGTGACCACCAACAAATGTGCATTTTGGCCAAATATTGTTATTTCAGCACTTGGCTATACCTCACCTGTCATACTCACACCCAAAAATGATACTTAATACTGAAATCTGACTGGGTAATTTACGCCTCAAGAAAAACTAGCATTAATCAAAACCACCTTGCGGGTAAGGCAACAAGAATCATGTCCAGATATGAAATTCTGACAAAAATATCACTTCTGTGCACTTTTCAAAATGCTCTTACTCACTATAGCCCCATGTACTCTTTGTACATTTGTGTATATATATCTATGTACATGTGGATTTATATTATATTATTGAGTTTCAGGGAAAAAAAATTACATTTTGGAAGGGGGACCAAGTCCCCCCTGAACCCTCATGTAGGAGGATAGGAGGATGTGCCCCCCTACAACCCCTGAAAATTATATATACCAGCTCTGAGATTGCAGTGCAATGGGGAAAATGATAAATTCCCTAATCCCCACTGTACTGCAATTCACATAGACACGCTTTAATGGAGAATTTACCATTTTCCCCATTGTATTGCAATCTCGGAGTTGGTATATGATATACACCCATATATGTATACATATATATATATATATATATATATATATATATATATATATATATATATATATATATATATATATGTCACACAGCATATGTTATGTCCTCCCCCATATACAGGCATGAGGGACACTAATTATGTAGGGCACACCATCCACTGCTGTTGTGCCCATGTCAGATGTTGTAACCTCCATTTCCAAGTGTGTAATAATCCAATGTATGCTCCTTTAGTTTACCATGACTTCTCTCAGCATTACCAACAGAGCTGTGCATATACGTGTCCTTTGTATTTTCAAGGACATTATTTACATGCACTATACACATTATGCTGTACTGTTTAATGTCTGCAGTCTTGATAACACCACCCTATTGTGTACCGTTGTTTGGGTTCTGCACCTCTCCCAGCAATGCTACATACCTTTCAGTGCAATGTTCATTTCAGTCTGCATAGCTTGAACATGTACTGGCTGGTGCATGATTTTATGAATCATATATCCATCAGCACTATAGCTCCTTCATGCTGTGACTGGTACAGCCCATAATATGCCTAGATCTGAGTGGTCTTGGAGGAATTGATAGTAAGTTACTAAGGAGATGGGGGTGGGGAGAATGCACAAAAAAAGTTATGTACTCACCATAATGTTCCATCTGTGTTGTCCATTTTCATTCTTCCTCAACTGATGTGGCTCAGATCTGGGACTTGGATCTGAATTGGATGCTTCTACTAGATCTTCAGATCCAAAACTCTTGAGCTCCTCTCTTTACCTGTGTTGTCCCACCAACCTAGCATACCTTGGATCAAGTTTGCTGCCCCTAGATATAAAGGGACAACTTGTAAAGAAATTAACAAAGAGAGAAAAGAAAAAGGAAGCTGGAGCTCAAACAATGAAGAGAGGTTCCTGTAAAAGTCTTAGGTCTTTTCAGAAGCAAAGGGATTGGGGCAGTTGGGTGGGATGTTAAGGAAAAATGAAAATGGACAACACAGATGGAAAGGTAAAGTGAGTACATAACTTTTTTATCTGATGTTGCCCTTTTCACTCATTCCTCAACTGATGGGACAGAGTACTAGCTACTCAAACTTTGGGTGCCCCTCATGGAAGGATATTCTGAAGTACTGCAGAGCCAAAGGCCGCTCCGTTCCTGGAAAACAAATCTAATTTGTAATTGGCAGTAAAAGTGTGAGTACTAGTCTAAGCTGCAGCTGCACAAATGTCATCTAAGGAAGCCCTTGACCAAAAGGCTGAAGAGACCACCATAGACCTTATGGAGTGAGCTCTAGGAGGCTTAGGCAAGGATAATCATTTTTTACCACAGACAAAGGAGATAGCAATCAGTTAACCATTTGGCCAGTGTAACTTTGGAGACTGATTTATACAATATTTTAGTACAGAAGGAAACAAACAACTGGTCAATTTCCCTGATGTCTTTGGTTCTATGGAGATAAAAACAAAGTTGTCTTTGCACATCCAGTAGATGGAGCATATACTCTTCCTTATTTGAAAAGTTTGGAAAGAAAACTGGGGGATTAATGACCTGGTTTATGTTGGATTCAGAAGCTATCATAGGCAAAAAAGATGGATTGGTCTGCAAGGATACACTGTTTTTGTGGAAAACTAGGTAAAGGGGTTTAGATATAGATCCTGGAGTTCAGATACTCATATAGCTGATGTGATAGTGACCAGAAAAATGTTTTTCCAAGGCAAAAATTTTAGATGTCTTGGCTGAGGATTCAAAGGGAGTTTGGGTTAAGGCCTGAAGCACAATAGTTAAGTCCCAAGGAGGAATAGGACCCTTTACCAGAGATCTAAATTAAAAAAATCCTTTGAGAAAAGATTTACATAGTTTGGAAGAAGGAAAGGTAGAGTTATTTTCACCCAAGCGGAAATAGAAATAGTACTAAAATTAGCCCTTCATTGAAAATTAAAGCTGAAAACTCAAGAATAGATGGCACAGGTGCTGAAAAGGAATCCAGGTCCCTGCTAAGGACCCAGAATCAAATCTCTTCCATTTACTTTTGTAAATCTTTCTAGTAGAAGCTTTTTGAATTGATAACAAGAGATAATGGAACACAGAGGAAAACCTGGGCTGTCCAACAATCAATAGAATTTGAGAAACTATGCAGTCAGCTTGAAGCCTATTAGGTTTGGATGAGTCATATCTGTTGGGTGAGACAGAAAGTCGGGAGTAGAATCAGGCATCCATGGCAGATGAAGAAGGTGAGGCCAGAGGAAGGGGAACCAAATCTGCCATTGCCAGAAGAGGGCAATAAGGATTACTACACTCTTCAGACAGAATGCTTTCTGTAGAAATTTGGGAAAGAGAGGCAGAGGTGGTTAAGCACAAAGGAGACCAGGGGGCCAATCATGAACTAGAGCATCTCTCAGTGACTCTCCCATTAGAAGGATCAGAGCAAAGAACCTGCTACACTTGTTGTTTAGGAGGGAGCCAAACAGATCACAGCATAGCTGGCCCCATCGATGGAAAATTCTGTCCATCATTTTGACATTGAGAGACCACTCATGAAGCATCACAATAGATCTGTTTAGCTTGTTTGCAATCACACCAGATTTCCCCTGAATGTGAGTTGCCATTAGAAAGCAACTGGAAAAGATCACCCATTGACACAGTCTCATTGCATCTTCACAAAGTGGATAAGACTTGGTTCCTTCCCTGTTTGTTGATGTATCAGACCACTGACATAATGTCCATCTGAATAGCAACTGTCCCAGATGGGGGAGTGTCTTGAAAGGCCTGCAATGCTAGGAGGACTGCTCTCATTTCCATGCCATTCATATGCATCTTGGCCTCTTCAGGGGGCCACATTCCTTGGACTGTCCTTAACAAGTAGTCTCCCTACCTCAGTTGGGAGGCATCCGTAGTCACAGTGGACGAATGAATCTACAAAAGAAGATACCTTTTACATGCCTGTATGATCTTGACTTGAGCAGTTAAAGGATGTTGAAGAATGGACCACTGAGTTGACAGGGTCCACTGAAGTATTCGCATGTGAAACATCGTCAGAGGAACAAGAGTGATAGCAGCTGTCATGGATCCCAAGGCTTGTCAAATTAGTTGCACTGGAACAGAAGAATTTTAAATTACTTTTCTGACCTGGAACCTCATATTCTGGATTCAAATAGGAGGAAGGGAGGCTATTTGATTGACTGTGTCCAGATGAGCACCTATGAACTCCAGACTCTGAGTAGGTGAGAGCTGCAATTTGTTGTAATTGACTGTGCTGTCTAAACAACTAGAGCAAGTAGTCCCTTGCTTGTAGGAGTCAATGCATGGCTGGGGCAGATAGGAGCCAGTTGTCTAAGTATGGAAGCACTTGGAATCTCAGCAGTCTCAAGTGAGCAGCTACCACTGGCATGTATTTGGTGAACACCCTGAGGGCTGTGGTGAGACCAAAGGGCAGTGCTCTGAACTGACAATGACTGGCTCCCAGCCAGAAGTGCACATATCTTCTAGAGTGCTTGCTCATTTTGATGTGATAGTAAACATCCTGAAGAGCTATTGAGCACATCCAATTGTCCTTTTGCAGTAGTGGGAAAATGTACTAAACCATGACAAATTAAATATTGCATGAACTGATTTAGTTTGCTGAGATCCAGAATTGGTCTCAAATCCCTGGTCTTTTTTGGCACCAAGAAGAATCTTGAATAGGTCATGGATGCTCTCTGGTCTGGGGGCACCTCTTGGATGACTCTTTTGTCTAGCAGCTTTTTTTATTTCTAATGCTACTGCTTCCCACTGATTGGGTGGAATACTGGGGATTCTTTTCATTTTGGTTGAGAGTGTTTTGGAAAATGGTATTAAATTGCCTCTGGATATGATTCTCTGCACCCAGGAAACTTTTGATGTTATGTTGTCCCTATCTCACCTTCCCTCTTGTTGGTTGGGTTCAGAGCCAACCCTTGGCTCTGACTCGGCCATATTCTAAAGCTCGAGAGCTTCCACTGACTCAAGGCTAGTCCCTATCCCATCATGCCTAGTGCTAGTTACCCAAATCTCATTTACCACTTGAAGCTTCGAGATTGCTGGATACTGGCTCAGGCTAAATTTTTCGAATTTTATTGTTGTTTTTTGGTTTTATTATCTTGATATTTCTTCAGGGTCTCTCTGTAGATTAGTAATGTTTGTTTAGCCCCCCCCCCATCTCCACTTTCTGGTTGTTGTTGCTGTTGTTTAGGCTGTTGTTCGTTCTCCAGGCCTATTGCCCTTGTTGAATATTTTTTTCTTAGAGGATTCCCCCTTACTCTTAGCCGTTTCAGTTAGAGGGCTTTCCCCTTATTCCCGCATTTTCCTTTTCTGGTAAGGAGTAGCTGTTTAAGTTAGACGATATCTCCAGTCGGGGGAGTTGTCGTTTAACTTAGAGGCTCTCCCCCTTCCATTGCCTTCCTACCTTCTGTTTTTTGTTGTTTAAAAAACAAACAAAAAAAAATTAGTTGCTTAGTTTCTTAGTGGTTATTGTAAAGCTGTTTGTCTGATAGGCTATAGCCTCAGTATATTGCAGTTACTGTATTGGGCTTTGTTGTTGTGATAATGTCCAAAGAAGCACCCAAAGAATCCGAATCTTCTGGATTCAAAAAATGTGACTCGTGCTCCCAGAAAATGTCCTTGATTGATGGACATACGAGTTGCGTTTATTGTCTGGGAGCCATGCACCTGCAGGACTCGTGTTCTATTTGTCATGCTTTCAGTGCCAGAGTCCTGCAGGCGCGAAAAAACAAACTTATTTTGCGAGGTTTACTAAAAGGACCTTTTGACACTCCAGCAGAAGGGAATCAGGCTAGTAAACCAGGGAAATCACCCAAACTGACAACTTCATCGGTTCCGACTTCTGAGCCATCGAGACACTTAGAGAAATCTAACCAGTTTGTCAGATCTGAAACCTCTCGGGTCTGACAAGACCTTATCTCCTGCAGTTTCATCAGTGTCCTTGGAACCGTCTAGGAGTCATAAAAGGACTAGATCTCCTTCCTAGGAACTAGTGCAGTCTGCTCCACAGTCACCACTTCTGCAGTCTATGGCGGGCAGTCACCAATCATCCACCCATTCCTCTCAACTGTCCAGGAGTCTTTCGGACAATGATGTGGAGAGGGTGGTGAAGAGGCTTCTCAAGGCACCGGCTCTCGCCAAAATATTATTTAGCCCAACCCATATGGATGTAGAGCCGACTACTCTTCTTCCCAGACTGTCTATTCCTTGTTCGACTCACCTGAGCTCAGAGCTGGAGTGCATGGAAGTCATTGTGGTGGAACCATCGGTTCTGAAAACCTCCAGTCTCTCGGTTCCGAAATCTGCTCTGATCGCCTTGATACCTCCTTCTATCGAGGGATCTGGGAGCTGACACTCCCTCATTGGCTCTGAGGGGGGGGGGCGGCATCGGACCCTTGTCCGACCCCACTTTCCCTTCTGGAGCTTCGGCACAGGTGAGCTCAGCTCCCACATCAGCCTCTGAGCCATCACCCTCGTGCAGGAGAGATCTCTTGACTCTTCAGAGTTGGGGACACTCTCAGACCAAGAGGGTGGTGCCTTTGATGTGATGAGGAGTGTGCTGTCCTCTCAGACAGTTCTTCCCTAGGCTTCAGCTACTCCGTCCCCTATGAAGCCAGTGTTTTCCCTCTCACCACCCATCCATTCTAAGTGCAGAGAACCAGTGCCCCAGGATGCTTCATTGAGTGGTCACCCCCTTCCGAAACCTCTCCTGAGCATCCCCCTGAGGAGGTCCCCTGGAACAGGACATGTAAGAGGAAGCATGTGGACTCCCCTGAGTCTCTGACATTGGACAATGACCTGGAGGACTCAGAAGGGTCCCTGCGGTTCCTCTCTGAGGATGTGTCATTCTCCAACATCCTGGAAATCCTCAGGCAGAGGGGTGGCTGGAAGTCCCTTTCCCTTTCTGAGGACAAGTCTGTGTATCTGAATGCATTTGGTTTCCGATCTTCCACCTCCTGGGTGTCTCCGCCCTTCGACCTGCTTGACCCGCTGCTAGGGGTAGTAAGTGGCAAGGTGTGGAGCTGTCCAGAATTGATGGAACCAGTTCTGCGAAGGCCCAATAAATTCATAATGGCCCCTGAAGACAAATTCTTCCTATCTAAGGGTGTGCCAGTTAATGCTATGGTGATGGCAGCGGCCACTAAGAAGGAATTAGCAGACACTTCTACATCTGTCCATCTGCCGAACAAAGAGTCACGTATGATGGACAGATACAGGAAGTGTGTCTTTTCTTCAGCGACCTTTACTCTCAGGTCACTGAATTATCTATCCCATTTCACCCATCTTCAAAGGGATCTCCCGAAAGAGCTAGGAGATACCCTACAGGATCCTCTTTGATAGTTAACTCCTCCATGTGGCTTATCTCCTATGCAGCCGATGGAGTGAGCAGGGCTGCAGGCACAGGAGTCGCCTTACGAAGGCATTCCTGGATGCGCCATTGTCAGTTTGCAAAGCCTTTCAAGTCTTTCTTTGCCATCCTTTGATGGCTCGTCGTTGTTCAGTCCTAAGGTAAAAGAGACTCTAACCAGGTGCAAGCAGGATGGCAAGACTCTCTCTGCCATGGGAGTACATTTTTCTGTACCTTCTTGGCCTTACCCCAATGGTCAAAAGGGTGGAAAAATGTGGTTCCAGAAATCCCAGGGAACTTCACCTGACGTACATGCTGAATTTCCCCCTGGGGCAGAGGTGGCAATCATAATGGGAGACTTCACCCTCACAGCAGAGGGGGGGGTCCTCAGAGTTAGGGTGACATTCTCTGGGAGGCCCTCATAGCATTCCTTTAAGGGGGCCCGCCTGTCCACCTTTGGAGGCAGTCGAGGGAAGATTGTCACTGTACCCAGAAGCCTGGCAAGAGATCACAGAAGACACATGGGTACAGTCGATAATATCCAGGGGATACAATATTCCTTTCTCCATGCCACCTCTTCCCCAAAAACAAAAATCCATCCCAGATGTGCCACCCAATCTGAGGGAACAAGCAACTCTAGAAGTTCAAATGTTGCTATGAAAATTGTCATCCAAGAAGTCCCCTGCAGACCAAATCAGATCTGGAACTTACTCAAGGTTCTTTTTAGTACCAAAGAAAACAAACAGGGAACTAGAGGCTCATTTTGGACCTCAGCAGACTCAACAAGTCTGTCAAAAAGACAAGGTTTCAGATAGTAACACTGCAGTCCATACTTCCCTTTCTAGAAAAGTAAATTGGATTTACTCCATTGATCTCCAGGATGCGTATTACCATATCAAGATGGACAGGTGATCTAGGCGATTTCTACACTTCCGGCTAGGAGGCAGTCAGAGCTCTGCCCTTTGGCCTCACCACAGCTCCCAGGGTGTTCACCAAATGCATAGCAGTAGTCACGGCTCATCTGAGACATCTAGGATTCCGGGTGTTTCCATATTTAGACAATTGGCTCCTTACTGCCACCACTGAGCATCGACTAACTGAGACAAGGGACATCACAATATGACTCTGCTCTCAGCTAGGCATCACTATAAACTATGAAAAGTCTGCCTTGTTGCCTTGTCAATATATTACATTTATAGGAGCAGATCTAGACACCAAAGACATGATAGCAAAATTGCCTCAGGAGAGGGTGCCCACCATTTGACACCAAGTTGTAACTCTAATCAGGAGGAAAAAGATTCAAGCAAGATTTGTTCTCAAAGTAATGCGCTCAGTGGTGGCTGCTATAACTCTAGTTCCCTTGGTGCGTTTCCACATGAGGTTATTGCAGTGGCTCCTCTTTGCTCAATGGTCCATGCAAGATCTACACGTCTCATGAAATTCTTATCATGGAGACCTGCAAGAAGGACCTAAAATGGTGGCTTCAGTCCACCCAGCTGGCGATAGGCAGACTGTTTGTTCTCCCCCACCCAGTGGCCACAGTAACCACAGATGCTTCCCAGATGGGGGGCATTATCTGGGACAGACTGTTCACGGAACATGGCAACAACATGAATACCATTTGCACATAAATGTCCTTGAAATGAGAGCGGTGCTCCTGGCAGTGCAAGCACTTCACAGCTCTCTCCCCACGGGGACGATTATGATTCAGACGGACATGTCACTGGTATGGTACATCAACAAGCAAGAAGAAACCAGATCCTATCCCTTATGTCGAGAGACTCTATGAATATGGCAATGGGTGATGTCCTCCCAATGCTTTCTGATCGCGATGCACATACCGGGGAAATCCAACGTGATAGTGGACAAACGAAGCAGGGCTATCCTTATGCCTCACGAGTGGTCCCTGAAACAAGACATTGCGAATCAGATATTTTGCAAGTGCGGCCTGCCTTGCTGCGATCTTTTTGCCACATCCATCAGTGCGAAATACAGCAGCTACTTTACCCTAGTCCCCCCACCGGGACAATCACCCAGGAATGCACTTGTTCATGACTGGCCCCCAGGACTTCTGTATGCCTTTCCTCTGTTTCCTCTGATCCCTGAGGTTCTTTAGAAAGCAAAATTGGCAGGTTGGAAGCTAATTCTCATTGCCCAGTACTTGGCCTTATCAAATCTGGTTCCTGTTTCTTTGGCCCCATCTCCTGGAGGAGCATTGGATCATGGACCCAGCTCCAGGCTTGCTGATGCATCAGTCGGGCACACTCCATCCTTCCTTAAAGACCCACAAGCTGACAGCTTGGTTCCTCTACTTCTTGGTTTAGCCAGGCTTCCTGACATCTCCCCAGCCATACAACATATTCTCATCTCCTCTCACAAATCCTCTACGTGGAAACTGTATACTAGTAAATGGAAACAGTTCTCTTGTTGGGCTGTCAACAATAATATTGATCCTTTTACTGCACCCATTTCAAAGTTACGAGAATTCCTGGCTGAAACTTTTAACCAAGGAGCAGCAGCAGAGTTCAGTTGGCTGCTATTTCCAATTTCCATGTGGGAGAAATGCGTTCTAATCAGACCTCTCAACCATACCAAATTACTTAGTTTTTACCGGGTTCTGAGGTCCAAATGAGGGGGTGCCATGATTCCCGAGTGGCACCCCTTCATTTCCGATTTTTTTCATTTATTTTTTAAATTTTTTGAAATACCACACTGTCGGAGCTGACGTTATCATGTGTGCGATGATGTCAGCTCTGTCAGGGCTACCAGTCGGTCAGAATAGAGCTCAAGGAGCTCACATTGTCAGTTCTGGCTGGTCAGGCTGCGAGCGGGAAATCTCACTCGCTTTGGGTTACAGAAGGGAACAGGGGAAATCTCACTCACTAACAGCAGGCCGACCATTCATTTTAGCACTTTTACAGAAGGGAACAGCAGGCTGTCTGTTCGTTTTAGCACTCTGTTCATAAGAACAACACTCATTTGGATTATTACAGCAGCACTCCGTGGAGTCCATTCATAACATGAACAGCACTATGCTCGCACATGTTTTGGATTATTTAACAGGAGGAGGAGGAGGAGGATTTTGGACGCTCGGTTTGGATCTAGGTTTGGCTTAACTGGTGTGTGTGGGTGTGTGTGTGTGTGTGTGTGTGTGTGTGTGTGTGAAAATGCCCCCCATGAATTACAAAACCAAATTTGAACTCCAAAACTTGAATCAAAAAGGCAGAATTACAAAACACTATTACATTATGCTGTACCATGGAAACAGACATCCTCCTATTTGTTTTCTAAATCTATTACTATGAAAGACCAAAATTTTATTAAGGCGGTATATACTGTGGCATTGTGAGGTTTGTCAGTTTTCCAAAATACCTGAAATGAGCAGTTTTCAGGAATTATCCAGGCCTCTAGGGTCCTTTTTATATTCCAGGCGCATGTGAGCCCATTTCTGATTGCATTAAACTGGGGTCAGGAGAAACAGATGAATTGGAGTTTCGGTATTGGTGTAATTTTCTCTGCGATTTAGTTAAAGCACTATACAGAAATTGATGTTTGATAGTGAGATAGAATAGAATCTCAGAAAAAGTCTGCATGTCTTGTTTATCCATAAAAGAGATGACAGACATTAATCCACCTACTGGTAGTAATGTTTGTAGATGGGGATGGTCTGTAGAGTGTGGTTAGGAGAAAAAGATTTGGGGCTGGGAGTTGGAAGTAAGGAGGTAAAAGAGATAAAGGAACAAATAACTGAGTTAAGAAGTAGAGTTACTGAACAGAGAATTTATGGTGAGCTGAGATCTTTGAGAATAAAAACTTTGAAGGAAGGAAGCATAACTGGTTTGCAGCTATATAAAAGAATATTCAGCTAGGAAATCCCTAGAAAAATGATAGCTTGAGTTATGGTGACAAATGCATTTAGTGATAAGGCTTATTTAGTAGATTATGATGTGGTGTAGTATCAGTGATGTATAAGTGTAACTAACTGCAGGATGGAAATAGTGGGTCACAGACTAGAATGCAATCCTACTCCTCCCATTAGGAAATGGAATCCTCTTCCTTCTAGTGGGAGATGATCAGTAAGAGAAAGAGTATCAGGAATGTAAATCCTAAATAATTCTGGGAAAATCCAAGTCAGATAAGAAGCAGCTGTAGGTAGAACAGATAAAAAAGTATTAATTAGAACCCGTGTAATACACCTGGTGGCTAGAGGTATTTCAGGCTCAAACCCTGTACCCTTGGTACAGGGTAAAAAGAGCCTAAAGTCCCTAGCCACCACCATTTCTCAGCTTTGCTGTGCTAAGAGTTGAGAAGAGCTATGGTGGGAAATGAGAACAGAATTTGTATTCCCCCATTACTGGATTTGTTGTTTGTCCAGGTTTTTGTACTAAGAGTTGAGATCTATGGTGAGTGAAAAGTGATAACTGAATTTGTATTCCCCCATATTGGCTTTGTCCAGGTTTTTTGTGCTAAGAGGTTGATTGCTATGTTGAGAAGTGAGAACTGAATTCACTAAATGATAGCCATCAAGTTTCAGTCTTCCTATTTTTTAGGAAACTGCTGTTTGGCATAGTGGTTTGTTGCTCTGACTGTAGTACATAGGGTCCTGGGTTCAAGACTTGCCAGTGAAATGCATGGTGGTAACACAACAGTTTATTCTAGCAACTTTCCAAAATTATACAAGCAATGGTTAAAATGTGTCCCTGGTAAGTCCCTAGCCACCACCACTTGTGAACTTTGTCCAGGCTTTTTGTTCTAAGAGTTAAGACTTGAGAGCTATGGTGAGAAGTGAGAATTGAATTTGTATTCCCCCATTATTGGCTTTGTTTGTCCCGGTTTTTTGTGCTAAGAGTTTGAGAGCTATAGTGAGAAGTGAGAACTGAATTCACTAAATGATAGCCATTAAGTTTCAGTCTTCCTATTTTTTACAAAGCTGCTGATTTGGCATAGTGATATATTGCTCTGACTGTAGTGCATAGGGTCCTGGGTTCAAGACTTGCCAGTGACATGCGTGGTGGTAACAACATTTTATTCTAGCAACTTTCCAAAATTATACAAGCAATGTTTAAAATGTGTCCCTGGTTTTTAACCTTTTGCCCCCCCCCCAAAAAAAAAAACTGAACTTGAAAATAAATGCTAGAAGCTGTGCAAGATGCCTATGGCTTATACTACTGTCATTCTATTTATAGTGTGGGTGTGGAAGTAAACTTTTATGATGCAAATGTTCTGAATTGGGCAGTTTTGTCATTATTGGTTCATGCATTTTGTTTCATTGCCTACAGTACAGTCTACTGGAAAAATGTTCAAACAATACATTTAAAATACGCTCTAACAAGTGCGTTGAATTATACAAGGAATATAACTTAATAAAGTCAGGAAGGTGTATCAAAGAAAAGAACACATATATGTTGCTTGTTTTGTGTGCAAGGGGCCAATGATTTGAAAACAGCCCAAAGGTAATCTTTATTCACCACTGGCCAGATGCATTTTCTTTGGATGTGGTGTGGGTTTCAATGCTATTTCAATGAACGTGAGTTTCAAGGGCAGAGAAGTTTAAATGCCAAGTCTATTTTCATTGAGACAGTATTGCTTTATTTAGCAGATGTCAAAATAAAATCCAAGTAAAGCAGTATGCACACATTAGTGTTTATGGTAAATGGGGTGAAATCGCCAGGTAATGGGACACTGGAATGGCTGCATGGGGTCAGTGGTGCCATATTTTGGTTGTCTGTTCTTCAGTTTGCGTTTGAAAATTGATATCCCACAATTCCAAGGGAGTGGGTGGGGTTATGGAATTATCTATGCAAATTAGATGTTAATCAGCGTACAGATTTGTACCTATTTTTCATGGGCCTTGTCCAGATTTTTGATGTTTCCAGGTTGAGAGGTATGGTTCTAATGTTATGTCCCATGGCTATGCAAAGCTTTTCTGAGGGGTACCACTCTTTGGAGACCCACAATAAGAGAACCACTTCATCCTTGGGATCTACATTTAGTTCTAGCTGCTTTGATTCTTCCTCCATTCGAACCAGCCAGTTCTTGTGCTCTAAAATTTTTGACTTGGAAAATGATTTTCTTGATCGCCATTACCTCAGCTGGGAGGGTATCAGAATTACAATCTCTTTCTATTCGTTACCCTCATTTAATTTTACACAAAGATAGGGTTTCTCTCAGGATCAACCCTTTCTTTCTACCAAAAGTTTGCTCAGAGTTCAATCTGAATCAATCGATAGAGCTACCAGTCTTTTTTCTGAACTATGGCAACAAGGCAGAGTATAAACTCCACCAATTGGATGTTCACAGACAATTACGTTTCTATTTGCACAGGACTTAGGAGTTCAGACAATATGACCAGTTGTTTGTATCCTTTGCAGAGAACAAAAAGGGAACTCCAGTATCAAAAGTGATTTTATCAAACTGGTTTTCGGATACCATTACTTACGTCTATAATTCACAGAACAAGCAACTACCAGTGAAAATTTGAGGACACTCAACCAGGGCTTTGTCTACCTCTACTGCCTTTTGGGCCAGACTGCCTTTAGACTCAATTTGTGCTACGGCTATGTGGGTTAACCCTCAAACCTTTATTACTCATTACAAAGTAGATGTGGCCTCCCGGAACAGGGCATCCTTTGGTTCCATGGTTCTGAAGAGTATATTCCATTGAGCCACCTAAGAAGAAGGTGCTGGGGACACTATCCCAACCAACAAGAAGGAAGGCGAGATAGGGTCAACATAACATATCTCGTCTTCCTTCTTGCATCTCACCCTCCTTCCCCCTCCTGGAGGATTGAGAGGAGTTATCCATATTTGGCTATATAGGCCTTGATTCCCTTCCTGCCTTATGAGTTGGATAGAATAAGAATTTCTACTTATGGCTTGAGGGTTTCTTCTTATATACATATACATATATTTTTGTTAGATATGTGTAGTTTATATATCTACACATTGTGGCTTAGTGTTATGGGTTATCACAAATGAGATCTGCGTAACTAGCACTAGGCATGATGGGATAGGGACTAGCCTCAAGCCAGTGGAAGCTCAGCTCTCGAGCTTTAGAATATGGCCGAGGGTCAGCTCCGAACCCAACCAACAAGAAGGAAGGTGAGATCAAGGACAACAAACATGGAATGTTATGGTAAGTACCTAAATTCTTTTTATAGAAAGGCATGCTCTCTGGTTCAGAGACAAGCATCCCCGAGTCTCAACAGAGCATAACAGTTGGGCCTTCCTTCAGGAGTACTGGTAGGGTTTACCTGAGAAGGAATCCTGGAAACCCTGGTTTTGTGAGCCAACTCTGCTGCGGGGATGGCATCTTCTATTTGAGTTCCCCTCCCTGCCTCTGAGGAAACTGTCACCACATCAGTCTTGAAAAGGACCCTGGGATTTGCAAAACCACATTTTCTACCACCCTACTGATTCCCTGAGAAAGGTCTTTGAGAAGTTGAAAAACATACACCCATGGGAGACAAGGTCTTTCCCTCTTGCTCACATCTGTAGAATGTGCCCTTTCCCTTGGAGCTAAATAAGGAAGATCCATCAAAAGGCACATTGATGAATGAAGACTTAATGGCTCTACAAAATCCCATAGTCACATCCAGAAATGTCTCCTAATGGCTATGCCTGAACCTTCCACCTGTGAGGTACCTTCCACTGTATGGGAGATCAGCCTCATGGGTGCATTAGAATAGACTGGGGGGTGGCCAGTTGTGAGGAGATTCTATTTTGGTCCTCGGCAGACATGGACTCAGAAACAGATTTGGAAAGCTGTTTGGTCAAATCTCTTTGTAATATCATAAAATGTGTCCGATAATTCAGCAAGAGGAGTGCAAAGGTTGCTGAAGCATACAAGTGCTTACCAAATCTGTCCAAGGCCCTGGACTGCCTGTTAGGGGGATGGTCAGTACAACTCTGTTCTGCAAGCTTTTTCTTGGTGGCTGCTGTTACAACCATGGCATCAACCAGGACTCCTTTGATCTAGTATGCCCAGTCCTTATGGGGGAACTAACATTTTACCAGGTCTTTTAGGGATCAGCTCTACAGTATCTGGCTCCTTCCACGTCTGGAGAGAAACAAGATCTATGGGTTTGTCAGCTGGGCTGGGGGAGTCACTCAGGAAATAGATGGGCCAGACCTGCAAGCCTCCAGAAACACTGATTCCTCCAGGGAGGAGGTACTGGAGGACCAACCACCTTTCATTTCAGAATCTCTAGAATGTCTCCAAGGAAGATGTCTTCAGGTGGAGATCTGGAGTACCAATCCCCTTCATCAAAATCAATGTCCTCTATGAAAGATTCCTGAAGGGAATCTAGGTGTCTCCTTTTATACATTCTCTTCTGAGGGACTTCCTCAGTGGGGTGGTCTGGGTAAGTATCAGAAGAGATAAAGATGTCCTGAGGGACCATCTGGAAACTTGATCAGGCTGACTGTCCCTGTGGAAATGATGAACGAGGCTCAGAGCAGAGAACTGCAGGAGGCAAAGTTGTCTGATCATAGGAGGGCAGGTATGTCCTTTCTTTAGACAATGAAAAGGCCCTCTCCACAACATCAAAGGCAGGACACCTAGAGGGAAACAGAAGTCAATGGCAAAGGAGCTGATAATTCCCAAACCATCAGCTCCTGCAACTCCCATAAACACTCCACCAGATGAAGGAGTTGGACCCGAGCTGTCCAATGCCAAAGCTCTGAGGGGGAGAGGCAGCTCCAAGAGCTATGGAGTTGATCCTTGGGCAACTCAGAGGAAATCACCTGAGTCAAAGAGCAGGCCGCCTTCAGATCTGATGAGGACACCCCCAGGGTTCTTGGATCTGAGGTCTCCAAAATAGTGGGTCAGATCAAGGAAGGGGAGACCGAGGGGAAGTGGACAAAGGTTGGCTAGCGGATCCTGTGGGAGTCTGGGACCACCCCATCTGGATCTGATCTCTGAGAACTTTTTCCCATCATTCTATCCACATCAGCTTCAGATAAACTTCTGGAAGACCTAAGAGAAGATGTGGAGGATGGCGGTCTGGAATGCTTGTGGGGGATCCTTCTAAAAAGGTGAAGGATGACATTAAGTGACCAGATCCGCTATGACAGGAGGAGTTCGGATTCAGGGAGACTTAGATTTAGAACCAGTCAGATCCGAAGTTGTCAGATCTGACTTTTTTAACATCTTAGTAGGAGGCTCCAATGAAGGAGTCGATGAGGAAGAGTGGTCTGGGGACCTCCTGGACAATTCTTTTTCCTTAGAAGCTGAATCCTTCTTCCCCTTGTCTGATTTCTTGGAGGGGATTTGAGCCCAAGCCATGGAAACATAAGAGGTAGATGGGAAAAGGCACTTCAGCACTAGTTTGTCAGTCAGAGCTCTGGAGTTGAATCCAGAGCAAATAGAGGAATCAAAGACCAAGTGCGTGGGTCCTAAATAATATGCACATTCCCTGTGGGCATCCCAGTTAGGGATTTTATCCCAACAGCTAATGCATTTTTTAAAATCAGTAGGCTTGTTGGCCATAGCTACAAAGAATAAAATTATGTAAGTAAAGAAAAAAACATTTTTTTTAGGAGACAAATAAAGGAACAGATAGAAAGAACTACCAACAATGGTAGTGAAAAGGGTACTCTAAAAGGTAAGTTTTTAAGTTGAAAAGAGAGTACCAAGATGCTACTTTAGAAAGGTGCCAACAAATTGGTAGCTAAAACAGGATAGAAATTTGCTTAAAGATATTGGAAAACTGACAAGGGAGACAGGAGAATGTAAAAATAAGGTATAATAATAAGGTTTCTAAGACATAACTTACAAAGAAATAGATATTAACTCCGAAAGCTCAAGAGTGACAGGATCCGTGTTTGAAGCTGAATGGGGGTGAATGAGATCTGTAGGGTATTATGGATAAAGGGAGGAGTTTGTGAGTTTTGGATCCAAACATCTGGTAGAAGAGGCTGAGTTGGGTCTGAGTCTCGGATTTGAACCCCATCAGTTGAGGAATGAATGAAGAGGACAACATCAGATTTGTTTTTATACAGTGAAGAGGAAGATAATTCCTTAGAGAAGGTAAAAAGAAGTTCTTTAAATAGAAAAAAAAACATATAACTGATTAATTATTAGTTTATGTCATGTAGTTGCAAAACTAAAGAACATCCTCCCACCGTCAGTCAGGACCACCAGCAATGCAGCTCTTTTTAAAAATCCCTGAGACAACACCTTGCCTCTCTATGGCAGTGCACATGTGCCAAAACTGCACTTCCCAAAAGCTGACAATCTTCTAATATTACCCTACACCTTCATTAATTTGTACTCTGTTATCTCTCTTTCTATCTCAAAACACTCAACTACAGTGCTAGTATATCTGCTATACTTGCTCACCTATATTCAAGCTTAGGACTTCATAACTGTTAATTAGACAGACTATATTGCAAGAGCATAAGATACTCACATGAGTAACTTATTTATACTAACTTGTTATATCCTAAATTGTAATATTCTAATTGTGTTAACCCTTATTCTGATATTGTAATCTAATATTGTACTTCAATTTTAAATGTCAACTGCAACTCTCGCATTGTACCTACTGATCATTTAATCTATTGTACTGTACGCATTGTACATTGCATATATTGTGTATTTTAGTGTGGAGATTTTCTCCCCGGGCCTCCACTGAAAATGGGCTGACTGTGGCCCAGTGGGCCATTCCGGTAAACAAATGCAAATAAAATAATAATAAGAGGAAACTACAAAAGTAGGAATTGATATTATACACTTACTGGAGATGCATGCCGTTGTTTCACATGTAATGGGTAAGGAGAAGAAGGAAAGGGAGCCTATGTTTTATAAGGAGAGTATAGAGCATGATATTTGGAGGAAAAAACCTTATGAAAAGCGAAGATGTACTGAAAGGGAAGGAAGGAAGGACAGCTAGAAAAATAAAACAGCTGAGGGAAAGTTCAGTAATTATAGATTGGATGGAGCTGGAAGGATGGAACAGTGCTTGCAAATTTTTGAAGAAATATACCTCTATGATAGACTTGCACGTATCAAAAAGGGAAATAAAGGATTTCATGAGTATATGACAAATGACACTGGGGAAACAGGCATCATAGTTCTATGGGTAGTTTTAGTATGTTCAGGTTTTTGCAAACATAGAAGGGGAAGAAAAGCTGAACTGAAAAGTACTGTAATATTCAGAAGACTTAACTAATAGGATGCGATTTTTTTTTGCCTTTGTTTAGAAAATGTGCATAAAACTTTTTTAAATGAAGTGGAAGACAATGACATGCAACATGCTTTACTTTCAAAAACATTCATGCAAAAACAGATGAAATAATCTTACTATCCTCTAGCCCTGTCATATAACCATATTGTTAACCAAATGCCAATTATCTTGATTATCTTCCAAATATATAGCTGTTTCATCTTTACTGTTTCTAGAAAATATTCCATGAATGTGTTAAAACGTGTTTCTTGGTATTTGGTGATTCCAGATTTTCAGTATAAGTCATTGTTTTGCACTTCTTGCTAATTCAGCGTAGGTTCATATAAAGGCAAATTTTAAGCAAGAAACAAAACATATACAAGATACACTCTCCAAATCAGCATTAAACAGCAGTTTGAGTATTTGCTGGGTTTTCTCTCATTAATGCTAAATCTTGGGAACACCAGTAGCAGTACAGATGTGTACGCAGCTCACCATATCTATGCCAGGATATTGGTGGTACTAAGATTATTTACTTGTGCTATAACTGACAGTATAAATATATATTGTAATAGGTATTTATATATGTAGCACAATTTCTTGGGGATGATTGCTATTTTGTTGCTTTCCATTATCCAAGTTTGCATGTATTTCAGTCTCGGGTTCTGCTTTCTAAGTATTAACTTGGAATGTTAATTTGGTTAAATTCAATGTATTATATATTCTTGATAATGGTCTGCTGTTGCTTTTTTCTTTAGTAAGTTGTCTAATCTGTATGTGCTGGAAAAAACTGAAAGCACCTGGTATATAATGTTTTTATTTCACAAAGAGCAGCAATACAGCTCCTCTGGGTATTGATGTTGCAAACCTTTTTTGTTGCTGGATTTTATAAATAAATTCTGAGGTCTCCATTACTTGCATCTTCTGTTCAGATTCCAAATCACTATTTGAAGAAAGGAGCTGTAAAGGGAAACAAGGCCAAATCTGGACTGCATTTTGGAACATATTCTTGCATGTGTGTATGTGCATACATAACATCCTGATGAACCAAGCCTACATATGCACAGCAGCCAGTAACTGTGAATGCCTAAGAATGTGACTAATAGTGTTGTCAAAGCTGGAAAGGTAAATGTGAAATTGTGAATGGTGACATTGTGAAGTCATGTCATGCAGCACCTTCAAATGTTGACAAAATGTGAATAGTACAGAACAAGAGATGAACAATCTGTGAAATATTGTACATATCAGACAGACGGATGTAACATGCACATTTAGTACAGTACAGGTCCACAAAATGGCAGGCATTGTACAATATATCAAGGCTGGACATTCCACATGATGATATGTAAGTACTTTACTGTACTAGCCTCTAAAATCACCTTTCATGCAGTGTGGCATCTTCATACCTCACACTTGCTAAATGTGTTGTCACTGGATCAATGTAGCATGCATGCTACCTGCCAGTATCAGGTGACATCCCCTGACCTGTGCAGTAATGTGGACATTTGCCCTTTGAATAGTTTTTGGTGACATGGTAACAGGTTAATTGACATCTGTCTCTGGCTATGCACACCATGACCCCTGAAGGCATGCAGGCAGTAGGAGCCCACATGTGACAGGTGAGCAAGTATCATTCTATATCAGCAGCTGTTATGCATTCACACTAGGGAGAGCATGGATTCTGAATGGTCTAGACTGCATGCTGTATAGTTTTTCACTTTGGTTACTAGCAGACAATGCCATACTGATATACATTATAATATACCAATCACTGTGGAGACTACAACTATGTGACATGACAGATGCTAGTGAGTCCTTGTTCTTCCTCTCCTACATGTATGATTGGCTTTTATTATGATTTTGTTATGTTGCGAACATACTTGTAGACATACTATGTATGCTTCTGTTGTGTTTTAGTGAGATTGTTATGCTGTACATTGGATCCTTCTTCTGCTTGCTTGTGCAAGATCTTGTACACAGCACATACTAATTTATTTCTGTTTATTAGCATGTCATCTTTGCTGCTAGCAGTATGCAGTGTGCAAACACCACTTTTTTCTGCTTGTTTTGTATTTATGCACTGAGGCTTGTTTCTTAACATATTCCTGACACGAATCACAACTGTGCTTGCTTTAGGTAAAACATTGATTGTTATACTGGTGATAACACTAGATTAATGAGACATGTGCTAACAAACTACACAAGGGTAGATGTGTGCTTTAGTAATCTGTTTGAAGAATCTTCATGTGTTTAGCTCTATCCGCCAAGAACTGTTGCAGGACAGTAAAGAACTACACCTGCAACTTGGCCAGACTTCTATCTGTGGTCAGTAAAATATGTCCAAAATACTTACTGATTCCACAAAGGCATACTTCACTGTTTGTCAATTACTGATATGGTGATCACACAAACAGTATTTAAAAATTCTGGTAAGGAGTCATATAGTAATATTAGCTCATTACTAATTTACAATATCCATCTGGGAAGCATTATCATTTTAAACAGTTTTAATCTACCTGATATTGATACGCGTATTATGTGACACATTTTGTGTTAGCTGGTTTTCTTGCATATTGTTTTGACTATGTATCACTATATTTATTGTTCCAGCCCTTAAGGACAGAACAACAATTAAAGAGTGGGGGTACTGATATTTACAATCTACCATTATTATTTCTATAACGTTATTTTCACAACATTATTTTTACATAATTATAAAATCACCATCATTAAAATATTAAAATTATAATATATTTATTGCAACAAAATATAACTTATAAATAGTAATTTTGATACTGTTTGATTATATACCCCACCAATGTTTTATTTATACCTTATTTATTTTCAAAGTGCACCTTCAAAGGGAATTTGCAAAAGCAGTTCTTTATTATTAGTACAAATACATTTTTGTCTACTTTGTGGGTTTATTCTATATGCATTCTTATAATGTAATATATATATATATATATATATATATATATATATATATATATATATATATATATATACATTCTTTTACAACTTTTTTAATATATTTTTATATATATTATATACTATTTTTATATATATTATATACTGTTTTTATATATCGAATAAAAAAGATGAGCGTTGCTGCCTAGAAGCCCAACTTCGTAAAAACCAAATAGAAATATATCCAAAAAGACGTAGTCGGACTACCACAAAAAAACAATAAATACTTTATTAAAATAAATACTATGTTTTTATATATATGATATACTATTTTATATATTATATACTGTTTTTATATATATTATATACTGTTTTTTAAAGGAAATGTTCTTAATCATTAACTCATTAGCCTATCAAATGGTTGACTATGGTATTTAATGATTGAATTGTTCATAGTTTTTAGTTCTGATTAAGTCATTGTTCTTTGATGAAAGCGCTCAACTTTTGAAATGTGCTTTGTGTTTTAATTAAAGTGGAGTCCTGACAACCATTGGGTGCATGTTTTTTGGTTACTGGTGTTCTGTTTGCATCCTGGAACTACTGTTGCATTAATTCTAGACAGAATGTCACTCTATCATAGAATGCACACTTTGACTTTCATACACTAAACACACAATTAAAGGAATTTGGAAACCCCTCTATCTTTGACAGGTGGGAGGAAACTAGAACATGTGAAGAAAATCCTTATGGATACATGGAAGTCATGCAGGCTCTTTCTAGATGGCACCCCAGCTGAGATGCAAACCAGAACACCATTTGCTGTGAGGTGGCAACACTACTCACATTGCCACTGTGCTGTCCTCTACTTTTCTTGATGCAATTTTCCATGAAATGTTATGTTATTTTTTCATAAAGAATTATATCTGTCATTTTTTTTACATTTGATAAAAATGAGCTCATATTTATTTTGATTCACTTTATAAATGTCTTATAGCTGTATTTCTTCAGTTTCATAGTGCTTTAACAAGGCAGACCTGACTGCAGCTCACAGACACAAAAGCGTATAGTAATTAACAGGACGTCAGTAGGAGCAGTATTTGAAAAGGGAGGATTTTTCTCATTATAAGAATGCATCTAAAGCCAGAGCTACTTTGGAGGAATATTGCATACACTGAATAAACTGCCACATAACCAGCCATGTCACTAGCCACAGTGGGTGAAAAAATAACAAAAGTAATAGAATAAAAAATTCAGCAAAAAAACAAGCTAAGCCAGAGTCTCTACCCGTAGAGGAGGTGGATGGAATATATGGTTACCCCTTAAGAAGAAGTTTTCATTTTTTTCACTTTTTAAGTGTTTACTAGTGCATTTTGACTAATAAACCCCAAACATACTAGTGGTAAGCATACCAAATTTGCCTGTTTTCTAAACTTATCAGTATATGACAATGTAATTACTTGGTTAGGCTATGGAAACACAGAGTTTAAGACCAAGCCTGATCTCCATAAACATTAAGTTGCCTGCAAAATATCTCAAATAATATCCAAACCAAAGTGTAAAGGATAAAAAGGTCACACAGACAAACCATTCAGAGAAAACTCAAAACAGACCCAGTTAAGCTACAGTCCTCACTGTGCAATACCTTACATCTCTAATAGTGGAGGCTGGTGGGTATAATCAAATTACCCCTAAGAACATACCACTGTTTTAGCTACATGGCTTCTAAATGGCAATAAATTTAACTTTTTACTTCTTACATTTTTACTTGCTTTCCTGTTATACTGTTGGTTCCAGGTACAAAACAAAAAAAAAATCATGAATCATTCCATACTTTGCCACAGAGAAATGAAGCCATTATAAGTTCTTAGATAAGTACTGTGATAGCTGCCCTCAAGGGCCATTTTTAGTTTAGCTAATTTCCCTTTCAGAAGTAAGAATCAAACACTGTACGTTGTGTCTGTGAGACAGACATCTTAACCATTGTACCAGCCCCCAACCAATAATTAAAATTTTCTGAAACACTTTTACTTTCTAAAACTTAGCTAGACAAGTAAACAGCATGTGCCTAATGTCCTTAACCAGTAGGAAGATCTTGTTGTTCCAGTGTTGAAGACTGAACTTGCAAGGCTGGTAGTGAGCTTCCCTTCAATCAACAACTGTATTTTGCAATTGGCTTTGGAGGAATGGCAGTTTATTACTGTGCATACCTCTACATGGCCAGACCACATAATATGGCATCTGACACAAAAATCAAATTTGTGACGTCATTTGTAGCTAGTTAAGAGCAGGTCAGCTTTTTACATGATATCGCATTACATCTTGTAGAAAAACACATTTGCAGTGAAATACATTGCTGTAACACTGGAAGTCATTAGCAAACTTGTTTATTAGCTGCCATCAGCATCTGAATGAGCAATAGAAAACAGTAACATTTCAAAGTTTCTATGCGTTTAGTGGATAATTACAACTAAATACCACACTGAAAAAATTACAAGCAGCATTTCTGCAAGCATTTTTGAACTGTTAAACTTTGCAACCACACTAATGGATGCAGTATCTTTCAAACTGCAAAAATCATGTATACACATTTTGCATGGTCATGCACAGTTTTTTATATACTTGTAAAGTTTTCATTATCTTACGTGTTCAAGCAATCACAAAACTGTTACATCATTTCTGTAGGCAGTCTTTTAAGCAGGCATATTTAAACAGTCCTTTGTAATAATCTGGGTAGCAGGACATCAAAGAATTGTTTCTTGCTGGATGATTCCATTTGTGTAAAAACATAACTTGTTATTCCAAGAGTAAAGTCAAAGTCAGCAAAATCATCTGAATTGTGCTTTTAAAATAAACAGTGTCTTGTTACGGGATGTCTGCAGTTACTAAAAATTATTATGGGACTCTCAATTTCATATACCAAATGTGACTTAGGGTTGAGCACAGATGAATGTCTGTTCTGACTTATATTTCTTATTAAAACAGACTGTTCCTTTTGGAAGATATGATTCATATCCTCTTTGAATTAGCAGGTCTCCTCAATTTAAATTTTTGTTCAGTCTCTTTTCTTTATAAGTTTACCAGGAATTGTTGCTTAGCTCACTCGGAGAAGGAATTTTACTTCAAAATTCATGTTTAAACATCAGACTAATTGGTGTTTACTATTTGTATGGCTGTTTGGAACGTATGTGCTCTCTCAGTATGCTATTTAACTTATCCATCCATGATATACATTTGATACATTCAATTCTCATAACGTTTACTGTTTTGACCATAAATCTCTCTATCATAACACTGGCTTGTGACCATAGAGGGGGGGTCATCTTTCTATAACAGAACTGCTTGACTTGTGAATAATTATGGGGAGTATTACCCTGCCATCTGTCACTTTCTCATGCATATCTCCTTCACTTTTCTTTAGTGAGCCCATGATGTCTTGCAGTGTAGTCAGTAATGCTTTCCTTTCTTTTTTTATACTACACTTTAAATGATAGGTGGCAAACTTAGTCATCAACTTTCTATTCCAAATGTGGTTTTGATTTGGAGTTTTTAAATACTGCTTACAATGTTTGTAATCAGGGATTAATATATGCAACTTGCAAAACAGGTACACATGAAAATGTTACAGACTCATAACAATACCTGCCTAACAAAAACATGCAAAAACATTTTTAGGCATATAAAAATTGTCAGTACTTTTTCTCTGTTTTGGGAAATCTCTTCCTCATATCTGAAACATTATCTACTGTCATAAGTTATTACCATTTCCATACCATATTGTACCTGTCTCAGGACCACCCGAGTGCTACTGAGATAGCATATATTGCTAGTATTGTCCTACTCTGAGAGTAAAAATAGGACATGACTGTCTCCTAGTTTGCCCTTTCTTTAAATCTTCTAGTACTTCTTTCTGTTTTTCAAACCATTCAAATGGTGCATCCATTTCATAACATTTCCTCAATGATGCTAACTATGTTGTTGCTAAAGTATCTGGCAAATGCAAGCTGTAGTTAGCCATACCTAGCAGATTTCATTCTTCTTCTTCTTTGGCATTTATTATTAGTGTCAGGTGACAACCTTGCCTGAAAATAAAAAACTGTAAATGCGAGGCACACTTTTATCAAATATCCACTTTTCTGCCTTCGGCTATCCTTTTTTCTTCGGTCTGTTAAGTGCATTTCTTAGCATGTCATCATGTTCCTTTTAAGATTTGCACATAGTTATGCCATCACTGTAGTAAACTGCATTCCTTATATCTTGCATGACCTGTTTTATTACTTGTCAGAGTATCGCTGATGCAGAGCTTATACCAAAGATGTCTCTTGTATCCATCCTATGAACCCTATATGAATGGTTCTATATGTTCAGGCAAGTCAAAAATCTTTAAGCTACATTTTTCTGAGTTTTCAACACTGTTGTTGTGAATGACCTGAGCCGTACCTCCCTGGACTACATGAAAAGAGACATAGAGGAGCTTTCTGATCACGTAGCCCAGGCCAGTATAACCCTGACCCTGACTAGCATCCTACCCTCGCCAAAAATGATACCACGGTATAGAGAAAAAAATGAACAATTGGCTAAGCTTCTGGTGTCATTCAAAGGGGATCTAGTGTCTGTCAGCCTGGGATGACATGCTCGACAAGCCATGCTGCTTTGCTAGAGACGGCTTGCACCTGTCACCCTTAGGCATTCGAATACTAGCCAAGGCTCTTGCCACCCCCATAGTGCCTTTTTTAGGCAAGGCTCAAAAGACAAACCCACCACCGTAAATAGCACAAGTAACAAAAAACTGAGGGTAATGCTGTTCAATGCCAGAAGTCTAAACCTCAAAATGCATGCACTCGAGGCACTCCTCAGTATGCAGAAAATCGATATATGTGCAGTAACAAAAACCCAGTTTAAGGCTCCAGAGAGCACCCCAGCACCGGGATACAACTTTGTTAGAAAATTATATAATAGTAATATGCATGCTTAGTGCATTCAAGGTTTAAAAGGGTTAATACATTTATTCTGTTCACACTGCATGAATCTGCACAGCTATTAGAAACTTAACAAGAGACATTTCATTTCTGCTAATGTCATGAAACTTAACAAAGAGATATTTCATTTATGCTTATACCATGAGAAAATATGCAGCTGCTAGAAGCTTTGATAAAGAAAACAATAGATGCTTGAAAGTATAAACCATAGTCAGCATTACTTGTACTAAAGCTAGAAATGTACCTTGAATCTAGACAAAATGTAACACATGTATTAGAACTTTAAGGTGGGCTAAAATAAGCCCAAGGCCAGGTTGTTTTTCTCAAAAAGTTTTTGCAAGATAGCAAATAATCCGATCAAGTCAGCAATAAGTCTAGTAACATTTTCTGTGAAACATACAGAAAGTTGTGTCCAACTACGTCAGGAATAGAATAGTAACATTATCTGTGTGACATGAAGAGAAATGTATAAGAATAACATACTGATCATTGAAGAGCCAGACAAATCCTGTACCTACATGCTTTGTCTCCTTGCTGCAAGTAATAAAGGGTGCCTTGCTTGAACCTAACATGCATTGGTCTTTGAAGTTTTTTCCTTTTACAAACTCATACCATACATTTCGGCCACAAAACCTGGACTGAAATACAAAAGGCGGGGGAGTATCCATATTCATCAAGGATACCCACACCTCCAGGTTAGTGGTACAGCACAGAGGTCATCCAGATGCAACTAACAATAGGCAAAACTGCTATTCAAATTATAGCTTGCTACAGATCACCCACCATGTCCCAGGACCCCCACTTCGCATTCCTAGAAACAGTGGGAAACATAAAGGCCCTACCAAACACCCTGATATTGGGTGATTTCAATTACCCAAACGTTAACTGGGAGAACTACTCAAGTACAAACTCCCTTGCTCAACATTTCCTAGAATTTATAAACTCAAATGCCCTGGATCAACTGGTCAACATCCCCACCAGTTTTGACAGCATATTGGACCTGGTCATTACCAACATGGGCGACCGGTGTTCCACACTGGAGGTCAACCCCTCACTGGTTAGATCTGACCATAAACTAATCACTCTGGATATCCACATTCCGCCACCACCCCTGGTCAAAGAAACCACCATGAAAAACTTTTCAAAAGCAAACTTCACGTTACTTAAGACCGAGGTGGGAAGTTTCAAAGCCTTATGCTAAAGGATAATGCTGTCCAAGCTGCAAAATCCTTTACTAATGCACTCTACCAGCTCCTACAAGAATGCATGGATTGTACTATCCCAAACAAAACCAAGACTCACTCCTCCAAGAAAAGGAAACCAGGCTGGTGGACCCCTGCCATAAACAATCTATACAATAGAAGGAGGAAACTAGTACAGAAAAGAGTAAAATCCCAAGAAGGGAAGACATCCCTGATCAGTATCAGCAAGAAACTACATTCCCTCATAAAATCATCCAAGGCTAGCTTCGAAAGAAAAATTGCCATGGACTCCAAAGATAACCACAAGGCATTCTTTAGCTATGTCAAAAATCTAAGTGGCAATTCTCAGATCTGCTCGGAGTTAGTGCAGAATGGCACAAAATACACTGAACCGACCGATATAGCCAACATCCTGGCAGACAGGTTCAGTGCAAACTTCATCCCCCTCTCACCCCCAAAAGGGCCCATAACTATACCAGAATGTAGTGCCCCTGAAATCACAGACACTCATGTTAAAACAGCCCTCTCCAAAGCCAAAAACACAGCATCAATGGGACCGGATGGTGTCCCAGGCTGCATCCTACACGAGCTCAAAGATGAACTAACCCCTCACCTAAACACACTGTTTAAACTCAGCCTCTCCACAGGCTATGTGCCCACAGAGTGGCGCACAGCAACGGATATTCCGCTCCACAAAGGTGGAGCCACAACGGACCCCGGGAACTATTGCCCTATAAGCCTGACTAGCTTGGTCTGCAAAACTATGGAGCGCATCATCATGGATCTCATTAACAGAGACATTGGAAACCTCCTAACACTAGACCCTACCCAGTTTGGCTTTGTTAAGGGCAGATCATGCCTCTTAAACCTGGTGGACTTCTTTGAGACAGTTACCAAGGCAATAGACGAGGGAAAGGTGGTCCACACAGCCTACCTAGACCTCGCAAAGGCCCTCGACACCATTCCTCACTCAGGTATTATAGACAAGCTCACCAGCCTGAGCATAAACCCCTACATCATGAGATGGGTTGCCAACTGGCTCACAGACAGAACCCACATGGTAAGAGTTACAGGAGCTAAGTCTGACTCTAAACCAGTTACAAGTGGCATTCCCCAGGGCTCAGTCCTAGGACCCCTCCTGTTCGGCATATACTTCTCAGAGGTACAGGCAAGCACAGGAGGACTATGGCTGACGAAGTTCGCAGATGACTGCAAACTAGGGGCTATAATTGACTCTCCAGCTGACACAGACATCCTCCAAAAGAGTCTCACTGAGACAGATACCTGGTGTCAAAACCATGGCCTCAAGCTAAATGCCAAAAAGTGCATAGTCATCCCCTTTGGAAAAAACAAAGTACCCACAAACTACCACATAGGTGGTAGCCCCCTAAATACGGAAGACATAATAAGGGATCTGGGGACCCAAGTAGATAGTAACCTCTCCTTTGATAATCACATTGCCAAAGTGGTTAGAAAATCCTTCTATGTGGGCCACCTAATAACAAAAGGGTTTGCATCCAGATCGAAAGAGGTCATTGGGCCCCTCTACACATCACTCATCAGACCCATCATAGAGTACAATGCCTCAGTTGGGATGTACCTTACAAGACACCTGTAACAACTGGAAAGACCACAGAAGTTCCTCACCAAGAGGATCACTGGCCTCAAGCAGATGCCCTATGCAGCTCGACTGAAGAAACTCCAGCTGTACTTGGTTGCATACCGCCTACTCAGAGGTGATCTCTGCCTGACATACACGGCCATTTCCAACCCAAAATTGCTGGACATGCTCCACCTAAAGAAAACCATATCCCCCTTGAGCCACACACTCCAGGGATATAAACCTCACCACAACAATAAATAGGATGTGCTGGATGGATAGATTCCTGTCCCAGAGACTTCCCATGCTCTGTAACAAGGTTCCAATCTACATTAGGCAGAGCTCTTCGCTAACCCTCTTCAAGAGAAACCTTGACGAGTGGATGGGAAACAGAAAGTTTACCCCGGGGATCACTTCAATGGTTCTGCTGGACAGAGGCACAGGGAACTAATCTAAGGGGGCGGCGAAAGTCAACACATTCTGGCAAGGCTTATAAATGCCTTCGGGCAGATAGCCTAGTACCTACCTATGAACGTATGAAAGATATAACACGAAAAATATAAAAACAAAACAAACAAAAAAAAATAATAATTTTTTCCTTGCCCCCCCCCCCCCCTAACAGATATAATAAGTCTACATTTGCACTAAGGTGGAAAAAAGGGGAAAATTGACAGTGCTAGTGTGGCTCATATGATCTAACAAGTTATGGTAATGCATGCCATGATAGAAGAAATTTGTTGAAAAACTGTTCAGACAAATATGTCTCAATAGAGTATAGGTATACCATGTATTTGAACAGGTGTAAATGCTTCCTCTGTCTGGATGTAACTCAAATCAAAGGTATGATATCTCAAATCCAGCTTGTTAAATTCCTTTGCTCCATTCAATTCACTTAATATTTCACATACTAGAGGAATCAAGTGTTTATTTTTTTGTAGTGCATTACCACGTATCCCCATATTAATGTATATTCTTGTTTCCTCTGGCTTCCTTTGTCTGGGTGCTGTAACAATGGGTAAGATTCTTGAAGTCAGAATTGGTACCTTTTAATTAAGACCATCTTTTTACCTTCTCTGGTGCTTTTCTTTCCTTTTCAGGTTAAATGCTATTCTCAAAAATGGCTGGGCTACAGGTATAATGTTAGGGTTGGTGTGTAACCTGACTACTTATTCTTTCATTTGTCAATGCCTTGAAACAAGCTGATGTATTAATTTGACAATGCCCCTTAGTTTACATTTGCTAGTGTTACTTTTTATGTTATTTAGTAGCTTTATCAATGTGATATACAGTAGACAGGGGCTATGGTCATTGTATCTGCTCGACAAATGAATTATCTAGAATCTAAAATCTTATAGCTACCGGGGGTAAGTCTCTTGAATCACACCACTGGTACTTATCAGATTAAAATATAAAAACATGCACCTCCAACAACACAGAGTTCTATCCTGACCCAAGGAAGTAAATGGCTACTATCCACATTACCCCTACTGTCCTGAAGTTGTCAGCTATACAATGCCTCGCTCGGACTTCCAGCTTTAACTTCTATCTACCTACCAACTAATGTTTCACAGTGTTTACCTAAATTTTAGTTACTCTTAAGATCAATACTATAACCCACACCTTATAAGTCATATCTAATGTCTGTTTGTAACATATATTGCACATGAATTGTATATATACTAAATGTTTTATACTTGGGATTTAATATCATATATAATGCCACCACAGAATAAATAACCATTTTATCTTTGTATTGTGTCACTAAAGAACAACTACCAGTTTCTATTTAGATGTCTTAAGAATTATTTATGTAATGTATCTTTGTAAACAGTTTGTTTTGCCATGAGAATCTTAAATTTATCTGTTGGAGCTTTTCTCCCTGGGCCTCTTCTGAAAATGGGTTTTGCCCAGTCGGATTTTCCTGGTCAACAAAAACAAATAAAATAAATAATCAGTAAATCACCTTTGACATCTAGCCATCCAAATATTCAATACCACAGTGAATATAATCTTGTCCATGTGGTCACATTTTTCATCACCCCAGTTGTCATAACAACCATATAACTCCATATTCATACCTGTGTACTGTATCTCTGATAACATTCCTGCCCTAAACAGTTCATTCCAATGCATTTTATCTCTTGCACAACTGAACGTGGTATGTTCAGTTGTTTCTACTTTAAATACATTACACAACCTTTCATTTTTCAATTTATAAGACACAGCTTCTTTAACAAGCACCTTATTTATTTCCAGTACTTGTATAAATTCCTGAACCTCTACATCCATTTTTTAACCTTACCATTCTTTATTTTATATATATATATTTCTACATCAGTATGTAGATTCTGCCATGGACTAATGCAACAATGTTTTTGCATAATATATTCATTCCATTGCCTTCTATTTTTGACTACTTCAATAATTTTTCAGTTTCCATTCCATGCCTTTATTTGATAGCCATTAAGAACCTAAGCTTGTTAAATGCAAATGACTTTTCCATATTTCAGCATATGGTTTACACAAAATTTTAGAAATAATATTTGCATTTACATACTTCATATATTTTAATATCCAAAACAAATACAATGATCACAAAATAAGTGGATTTATGAGACCTAACCCTTCACTTTCTACTTAACTATATACAATACCTCTTTTAGCTGAATTTAATTTCAAACCACAAATTATCAAAATATTATCTGCAATAATAACTTTCTTTTTCTCTTTGCAACATATACCCCGGGATTCATGAACCTTGCGCCAGGCGCCAGCATAGCGTCGGCGTTATAACGACAAATATGGCTGCTTAGCAATTCAGGTATGAATGAATTCCACGTGCACTACCGGCGTGCGCCGGACCGTCCCCGGCGTAGGTATGCAAAACACACTGTGTGCGGTATTGCACCATGCAAATGAGGGCAAATAGCGATCCACGAAGTGGCGCAGGCGTAGCGTAAGGGCACGGCAATGTAAACAAAAAAAAAACGGTTTACATTTACCCAAACATACCGGAGGAGTAACGGAAGGCTGTCAAAGTCAGGTATCATATAGGTGCAATATGCCAATGTGGAAA